>NC_134405.1:318644410-318781910 GCF_038048845.1 Mixophyes fleayi | reverse complement strand
ACATGGTACACTGAAACTAGAAAGTAATTAAGAGTTCTAGAATCATTCTGAATTCTATCCTCGTTAGGTTATACATCAGAATATTCCAAGATATGGTGAGATGTTGAAGATAGCACAATTTAATAGTAAAAATGTGCTAATGCTCTAAATTCTTTTTACTAGAGTTATAATTAATTCCACATAGATGTGTCAACCTCTCTACTAGTAATCCAGTTTGTGGCAGCAGTCAGCAAAACAGAATGTACAGTATTGTAAAACTAAACTCATGCATTATGACATCACCATAGACAGCTATACGGGACACAGGGTCTAGAGGAATGAATAGGGTTATGTTGATTTAAACTTTTTAAAATATAAGTATTTAAAAAACATGTGTATTATATTACAGATTTTTTTCCAACTTCCACTGAATAACATGTTGTTACCCTACTGCCAGGATTCCTATCTTAAAGTTAAAGCCTTATTTTTGATAAAGGTTTCATACTTTTGAATTAAACATTGTTGATACATATCCCAGCTGAACCTGCTGAGTGTAGAATTGGCACTTGGCAGACAACTTTCTATTGGTCACATCAAATTACTCCCAGCCAATGAGAAGTTTCCCTGGGAAAAGTTTGTAAAACTTCCTGTCAAATGAAAACAAATCTGTTATCTAATAATCTCTCTATTCCCGCAGCTACAACTAGTTACATTTTGCATAGGGCAGTGCCCAGATGGTGTCTCCTATTCTATATGGGGGTGCTGTCCAAAATTTACACTAGGAGGGCTGCAAATAATTTATAAAAATATGCTCACAGGCCATAACGTAATAAAATAATGATGTCATACATTAGCAGCAATAAAAGTTTGCTGGGAAGCTGATAGACACAAAAATCCCTTGGGATAGAGAAATTCGGGAACCTGTTCCATATTTTATCCCCTAAGGGCTATATGCAAAGGTCATGATCACACATTACGACCCATTGACACGGCAAAATGTCTGCGTGTGATGACATCCTACAGTGCACGTGTCTGCTAGTGAGAAGACTGTCAACCGGATGTTTAAACGCTGCTTTTATTTCAAAGTTTGAGGATTTATGCTGCTTTATTACAAATAAACCGTTGCACTGATATGAGACGTGAAGAGTCCCACGATCCTTCTGTCTCTTGTGTTTATAAATGCAATTCCGCCTTCTTCCCTTGCAATAGATGTTGCTTTAATAGTTGATATTTATATAACAGTGAATTAATACAAATAATGGCGTAAACAAAGCCACAATTTGCATGCATGATTAGGGTCGGTGTTTGGGAAAATGTATACTCATCATGGTGGAAAATGTGTTGTTTGGAGTCGGGGGGTGAAAACAAAGCTGAGGTTTTTGGAGAGGCTGCCTCAGCCAGATGGCCTAATGTATTTTTCAGTCTGGCATCCCAACTGCTCCCTCCTGTATTACATTCTGCCATTTGTTCCTAGATATTTACGCTAGAGCTGCTTCAAAAGTGAATGTTTCAACTACCTTAAAAATGAACATATTAGCAGAGATGTATTTTATTAATCCCATGTTGATATTCCGATTTTTACGCAGCCAGAGATTTCCTGACCACGTCGGCAAGGCGCCAGCACCAAATTACATGTATAGATCTGCGGATTTGTAGCCATTCGGGTTCAGGGTGCGGGCGTACTTAAACAACGTAGCGCAGACCGGCCGTAAATGCTGAATAATGAACGTAATTAATATGGGGATTTTTAAAGCTGGATGTGGTTTTAGTTGTTATACAGGGCACAGGCTTCCAAGGTAACTTAGTATTTCCCTATAAACCACAGATGGAGAATGTTAAATCTCAAAATGCATAGGTTTTCCGTCTGATCATAAATTCTTCTATAGGTGGTAGGGTGGCAGTGTGGTTAGTAATGCTGTCTTACAGAACGGATTCATTGGGGCCGACTCAATTTGGCCACAGCATTCTAACAATAACGCGGCACTAATAGTATTACCGGTAATATGGTAATTTGGACCCCGGACTGCAAGCACAAATCAGCGTAAAAATTACTGTAATAATGGTAATACTGCGCACTATTACCGTAGTAACAGTAATAGTGAGAAGGCCGCGTCCTAGAATAACGCGGACGAATTGAATTGGCCCCATTGGGTTTATTGTCAACCAGGGAGCTGATGGTCTTCTTACTAAGTGTAGAGTGCTACGCAATACATTGTAGTACATGTCCATGTAGTACATGTCCTATATACAGATATATATATATATATATATATATATATATATTGGACCCAATAGTAAATTGCTACGGAATTTGATGTCACTAAATAAATAAACGTTGACGTTGATGGGGATATATATATATATATATAAATATATATATTAAAGGCACAGTGCATTGTATATTGATTTTCAAGCCTATAATAGCCTCATTGTTGCTTTACTGTCCTATGTTTCTGTAAACATCAGTAAGTGTTCCTAACGGTAATATAATAGATGGTATATGAGCGCGGTACTGAGAACTGTGCTGATTCTCATGTATTTTATTTTGCTCCTAATTTTCAATCTCTTGGGTCCTGTTTTTCACACTCGCTGCAGTTCTGTTTTCCAGCGGGTAACTCGATCCCTCGTATTCTGTGAAGTGGGATTGCTGTGTGATAATTCTGTGTGGTTTTATTTTCCTTACAATGGGTGATGTCATCCCGTTCCACACTAGGTATAGTATGACATCACCCTACCAGGGCAGTGCAGAACTTGTCCTGGGGGGGAAACCTGGCTGCAGGAACTGCGAGCTGAACGCTTTCAAAAAAATAATCTTCGGTATTTAATGTGACTCTAATGAAAACCATCTCGGTTTAGGATTAAAGGTCCATCACGTTTGCATGGCCTCTCTTTACACCCACAACCACAGTTTTTAATTGCACACATGCTTGCAGTTATATGTTTTCAACACATTCAATGCGGCTACAGCTGCACATGTTTTTTTTTTGTTTTTTAAAAACATAATCATGATTTTTTTTTTATGTTTTATTGCATTAGATGTAATGGTAAGATTATCTAACCAACATAAGATAAGATTGATGTTTTTCCATGTGTTTTATTGAATTGGGTTCACAATATGTGCGGGTCTGTTGAGCTTCCACAACAGCTATATCTCACTTTGTGGTATCTTTTGCTCTGTTCACTGATAGGCCTGCCCCATAACCTCTGCATAGGCAAACCAAGGGGGGGGGGGGGGGGGGGGGGGTTCCTAGTGCCCGAAAACTCCCCTCCAAGCCTGGGGCACTGTATAATTGAGGTGACTGGACCCTGTCCCGGCTTCATATGGCTCTGCTTGAAAAGGGAGAGCTGTGTGCACCTAACAGTAGTGCATGCAGCATTGCCCATGCATATTATGGTGATAGGAAGAGATGGAGAGCAGCCAAGCACTGTCTAATATTATAGCCACGCCCCCATGCATGCTGGTCACACCCACTGGCGGCATGGTGTGGAAACCTCCCTCTTCAAATCCTGCGTTTGCCCCTGCTCTGGACTATACATAACATTATCAGCTAAATAATAATACATCTACCCAATGCTTTGTGGTATTGGGGACTATTTATTAAGCATTTTTTAAAGTTTAAATTGTACAGAAACAGCCGTTTCCACATGTTTAAGGCAAACGTTAGCCATTTACTAATAGGCTAACCGAAGTAACGCTCAATACCACCGTCCCCAGCTCTGTAAAGCTTACCTTTTGCAAGCTAGTTCATGCCATCCGAGGATGCCGCTAGCAGCTGTTATCCATGTCTACAGTAGACCTAGGGACAGGCATACGCAAGTAGCAAAGCCAGACAGAGAATCTGGATGTTGTCCTTCGTCGCACGGATCAACAAGCGGAGAAAGCTTATTATAGGGTCTTCGCTGGGAACGCCACTACTTGGAGGTGCTATCTCAGCATGGGCATAGTGGTAAATTGTTCTGAAATTACCTCCTTTAACACTGCAAAAATTAATGGGCTGAAATTGCGAATAATAATATGCCCACTAGTGAGAAGTGACGAGACTTTGAGGATGAGAGAGAGGAAAGGTTTGGAGATAACAATTGCAGCTTTACCGTGGCACTTATTCTTTTGTGTAAGAATGTATCCACTCACAGTACGTACAATAAAAGAACAACTATGCCCACTTTAATGCACCATTTGGATTGTGTCCCCCTGAAAGTTAGATAAGGAACACAGTTACTAAGACAACGCTAAAGCAGAAGAAAATGTACTTGCACCCATCTAGTTAACAAACCTACATGTAAATACTTATATCTTACATTTATACCTGGAATGTGACTTTTTACATGAATATTTGCCAATATCGCAGAATGTTTTGTGCCACTGACTTTTAATCGTTTTTCCAAGAAGAGGGATACAGAAGTAAAGAAACGGGGAGAAATTAACTTACCTTGCCGTTCTGGATGTGATACCTGCTCCAGGGGCAAACGCAGGATTTGTAGAGGGGGGTTTCCACACCACGCCGCCAGTGGGCGTGACTAGCATGCATGGGGGCTTGGCTGTAATTTTAGAGAGTGCTTGACTGCTCTCCAACTCTTCCTATCACCATAATATACATGGGTAATGCTGCGTGCACTACTGTTAGGTGCACGCAGCTCTCCCTTTTCAAGCAGAGCTGTGTGAAGCGGGAGCAGGGTCCAGCCACCTCAATTATACAGTGCACCAGGATTGTAGGGGGGTTTCCAGGCACTAGGAACCCCCCCCCCCCCCTCGGATTGCCTATGTGCTCAGTGACTGAGAACCATCGAATCGTCAAAGTGATTTTTTTTTTTTACAAAACAATAGTCAAATTCAAGGTGGCTCAACAGGCAGTTCACGCCGGGCCCCTCCGTCACTTCGGGGCCCCAAAACCCTTACCGTTGTACCCCCTGTATTCCCCTGATGGTGTCCCAGGTGATATACAAAGACACATTATCACCAAAGTACAAACTTTATGTTTATGTTCAAACAGAGTAAAATTGATAACTCTTTTATGTGGCTACAATTATGCACAATAGTCTAAATTCTAAATTTACTATTACATAATGACTTTTCACTTTACCCCTATGCTGCAAACAAAAGGTGGCTGTGTGTTCACTAATTAGCCGAAAAAGCTCTCCATAGACTATGGAGATTGAATCAACTAATTGAGTAGTTAGCGCTACACAAGCAACATGTGTCTCACAATTAAAATTGCACGTGATTAAACTGGTTGGAGATCACCTTGCGACTGCAAGTTACTTTGTGCAGCTACATATTGACATCAGTTATGCATCTGTCGCATATTAGTTCTGGGTGATTCTAAAAAAAATATATAAACCACAAAAAGCCTCCGAGTGTATTTGCTAAACTGCGGGTTTGAAAAAGTGGAGATGTTGCCTGTAGCAACCAATCAGATTCTAGTTATCATTTATTTAGTACATTCTACAAAATGACAGCTAGAATCTGATTGGTTGCTATGGGCAACATCTCCACTTTTTCAAACCCGCAGTTTAGTAAATATACCCCCAATGGCATTTTGAAAATAAGGCATAAAACATCCCTGGATGTATCTTTAAGTACATGTTAGTGCTGGTTTAGTCAGGCATTAAGACAGGAAGTCTAGGCCTGATCATATTATAGTCTATATGAAATTGAACTGCACATTATGAATATTAAAACAGGCACCTAAAGGACTAGAGACATATGTTAGAATATGTTGTACGTGCATTTTTGAAAGTTTAATACTGAAGCACGTGTCAATGATTTATTATTTCCTGCCCCTTGTAAAAATGTTTAAGGCGAAGGGAGATGAATTAGCGTAAAATGCAATGTGTTTCCTGATGTGCGTCAGCCCTTAACGCCGAAGTATCAATGATTTCTTAAAAACATAAATGTTGTAGCTAAATAAACCAATGCCACTCTTGTTTCCTTAATGTTTTGCGTACCGGTCATTTATATTTTCAAACACGTGTAATCTGCTGTCAGAGAGATTTTTGCTCCAAAGCTATTTTTAAACAAAAGTCAATAAATGATTCATTATACAGGAAAATGTGGCTTTTGGGACAGATCCTTCTCTTTCAGTAGTGCCCCTTGCATTTAATGCTTTAGTAGAGGTCATAAGAAGAAGCTATCCATAGCACCCTATGGTTGGGAGTTATGTAACAAATGTAGAAATTGCCCATTGCTATGGTCCATTCAGATGCCACAATAGTTACACACATTAATTTATCGCCTAAGTTCAGATTTCTAAAGCTTTAATAGACCACCACCGTAAAATAAAGAACTTAAACCTTTCTTACATATATTATGACTATGGAGCATAAATGGTTTTTCAAAAGGGTTTTTCTGCCCAGAGGTTTTGTTTGTCCTCATCACCATTTATTTATATAGCGCCACTAATTCTGCAGCGCTGTACAGAGAACTCACCCACATCAGTCCCTGCCCCATTGGGGCTTACAGTCTAAATTCCCTAACATACACACACACGGAGACAGACACACAGACTAGGGTCAATTTGTTAGCAGCCAATTAACCTACCAGTATGTTTTTGAAGTGTGGGAGGAAACCAGAGCACCCAGACATGAGAGAACATACAAACTCCACACAGATAAGACCATGGTCGGGAATTGAACTCATGACCCCTGTGCTGTAAGGCAGAAGTGCTAACCACTTAGCCACCATGCTGCCTACACTTGTTATTTTTTATTAACTCCTGCTTTACTGATTGGCTGGTATTTTGTAAAGGGAGCCATGATCCAGGATATAACTGGCGGTGAGATGCATGGACAGAGGGGGTTCTCTCTGGGGAGAGCCTAGGAGAGGGACAAGATCACTCAGATATAGGGAAGTACCGTTGATAGCTTTGAAGATCAGAGCGATCGAAAGTTTATTCTGGCAGATACGGCCATCATGGTTTGCAAAATGTCTTTCTGGAGATTCAACTATTTTATGGCTGTAAATGTAGAGATGGAGATATGGCAGAATAATATGCTGTGAGAACAGTCAGACGCAGAGGAACTGATTGTATCATGTGCAGAAAATACAGCTTGATGGAAAAAAAACAGATTAAAGCGGAAAGAGCCTCTCATTAGTCATTTCAGGGCTTATGTCATATCTATGACATACTGCAGTTTTGGAGGCCTAGATTATGATAACCAATGTACAATTACATTTTACACAATCCTTTCTTGCAGCACAGGTCAGAGCAGTAACTCCTCGTTATGTATTAGAGCTATGACAGATGATGAGGGTGCAAGCGCTATTGTCACACTTGCTCCACTTGCTTATCGCTCATCATTTTTCCAAAATGATCTGCCCTGTAATCCTGTATCCTGTAGTATGTTTCCCTGTACCTCTGTAAACTGCTCTATGATCCTTGTAACGTCCGTGGGTTATAAATATGTAAACAACAAAAATTAAAGGGCCTAAGTGATAATTCTGCTTTTTATGCCACTTCTCAAAAATGTAATCAATATGAATAAAAGGAGTAGTATTTCAAGCTGTTTAAATGTACTGCGTCATACGCTCAGATCTCCGAGCCTTCGTTTACGGCCTCCACCTCCTCCCTGCTTTATTGTCAGATTTGTTATATGTTGCAATGTTTTAACTTATTACTGAGATTAAGGGTAGTGTGCGGCCATTTAAAGGTTAAATGTGGCTCTTGAAGTATATCAGGTTGTCTATCACTGGCCTAGATAAACATTCAACCCTACTTTGAAGCAGAGTCAGAGTCAGGCCATTCGCATATAGGACCTCATTTAGAGTTGGACGCACAGTCCGTTTAAGAAGTGTAGGAGTGGGAGTGGGCCGCAGCTTGGTAGGGTATTACGAGTTGCAAGCAAACCCAGTTGCGTCCCACTGTTAATACCCTATGGAGCTGCGAGCAGTTCCTGCAGCTAGCTAACCGCTTGCACCACCTAATTCCTGCCGCACAGCTTTAGCCCTGTTTTGACGTGTGTTGCGTCTGCGCTTCACTGCGACTAGGATACATTTACATGGTCACGCCTTCACAAATCCGCGTTCCTCCCATTCTCTCGTAGTGAGTCGCAAGCTGTCGCAAGTGTTAATTGTGTCCAGGATGCAGGTGGATTTGGAGCTTTCTGCACATGCGTGGTAGTGTTTTTTTGTTGGATGCGCTTAAAACGGACTTTGCATCCGACTCTAAATGAGGTCCATAGTGTCCGCCGTTAGTCTGGTCCAGAATTTCTTTTATTTTCACCTGCCTAGTACACAATGCTCTATTTAAAATAATTTTATTCAAAACTGACAGGTTTAATTATTTATTTACACTAAATAGGAAAATGACGGAGTCTGAATGTCGGGGACCCGGGTACTCCCCTCACCCCATCTCCTGCCACTGCAAGACAGCGCTTCTGATACTTTGTCGCAGCTAATCACGCGTCAGTCACCCAATCAGCCGCGATATTCAAAAAAGTATCAGCAGCAGCTGTGAGACCCCTCGGACCCCCCTTGTTTTATTTGATTAAATGAGGTTTACTATATAAAAAAAAAAGTCTTACAATATTTGGTATGAAAGAACGATATATGTGCACGCTGGAAAATCAATTAAAGATCTAAGCAAATTATAAAGCTGGATCCTCATCAGCATCACAGTTAACTTTTAATTTGGCAGAATGGGCCCTTTAAAAAGCAGAGTAGCAGGGGGTGGCTGGCTCCCCCGCTTCTCCAACCCGTCTGCATCATTAACTTTCGCAGTGAACTTGACTTGCCATCTCCTTGTGAGCCCGTCTGACACTGTAATTCCATGATTTCCCATCGTGCAGCAAACATCTGATACATATGCCAGTCTGTAGTGGATTGAGGCCCAGACGTGTTACAGGTTCATGTTTCTACCATGCTCTGATGTCTGAATTGAAAGGAAAATTGCACGTGTCTTGTCGGTAGTCTGACTTGGCTGTGGGATCAGGAGGTGTACGCTAAGCTGAGAAGCCATGACAGAAATGTCAGCGCGTTCCCTCTCTGTCTGCTCCAGGTACATTGTTCTTTAACAACAAATGTTTAATAAGATGCTGGCTGAGGAAGCTTAACATAGCGATCAAATGCCACTCGCTTGGGAAAGAGATACCAATTATTACTACAATCCTCTTGTACAACATTCAGACCGAGCAGGAACACTAAGAACACGGAGGACGTTTCACTGTCATCCAAGCTGAGAGATGACAATACCTCTTTAATGTGTAACCTTTATAATAGGGAGTGTGCTTGCTGAAACATTATGAGGCGACTTAACGTAGTCATGCTCAATTGGAGTTGCATGGGGTTGCAGAGTAGAGCAGAACTCCATATAGGTGTAATGAACGTACAACTGGTCTAGACAACCGTAGCAGGGATTAGTCTGGGACTCATGATTGTTGGAAAAGTGGTTCAGGAATGACTGAAGTGCTTGGCATGGCCTTTCAGACTGGGTTGTGCACCTCTTGGGTTTATTGGGCGTCCCTAATTTTGTTCTAACGTTTCTCCGGAATGTTTTTTCCACTTGATTAACAAGAAGTGTGAAGTGTGCTAATTATTTATTATCCTATTAGTGTATTTTTTTTCCTATCTAAAAGAGCCCAAAACAGGACTAAGAAAAAGAGTCCTAGCTATATCAAATATTTGATCGCACATATGCACGGGGAAATGGGTGAAAACTAATGTATGCTTCAGTGATAAATTACTACCTCGTTTTCATACGTTGTGATTTTACCAATACAATCTATTGTACTAGTAACAGACATTAACGCATGAGAAATAGGCTATGCTTCATCCGAGTTTTAATGAGCATTTTAGGCATTCGTTAGCAACAGCAGATAGGTGTGAACAAGCCCTAACACGTGTCTTGGTTACAAGTCACCTAGCATGATAATTTCCAATATACAAACTCATTGTTAGTCATTGTCATTAATCCCAGAATTCCAGGATAATGTCAGTACTATATGGATAATGTATAGCCTCCTGTATATTATAACGATATAAGTCAGCAAGGAGTCTTGTGACCATATACAGGCACAAGGTGACTTCTAATAGCCATTTTCATTGACAGAAGGGTGCACATCCTTCCTTATAATTAACAAGATTTCCTAATGAACTCTGAAGTGATGACATCTCACCATTTATAAGTTGTGACATCAGAACTTACCATTTATAAGCTGTGACATCAGACCTCAACCATTTATACGCAGTGACATCAGAATTTACCATTTATAAGCTGTGACATCAGAATTTACCATTTATAAGTGACATCAATGCTCAACTTTTCTATAGATATTATTTAAAGGAATAATATGACTGTACGTTAGACTTACCAACCCTCAAATCATAAAATGAAAATCTCCTCCACTCTAACCTTAAATCATTTTGCAGTTCATGGTCTATATTTGTTATAGGAAGTTGCAAAGTACTTTTTGATGTCCATCCTGTTACAGACAACCCAATTTCCCCTGTCCAAGTTAATAATAGTTTTGCCCACATAGTGCTTTGTCTTACCTGTGATCAGGTTATTTTGATTGTTGTGTCCATTGTTTTTTGAGGTTACTGTGTTTGTGGAAAGCTTTGATATATAGCGACAACTGTTCATTTTTTGTCTTACTGATCACTATGCTAAAGGTTAAAGGTCAGACTACTGTATGTGCGGGTCCTGGCATTAAACCTGGTTTTGATCATAACAATAAATATTTAGTTTGAAAACCACGAGAAGTCCAAAAAACATGTTATTATCATGTAGCGTGTAAAAGAGACGGTGTGCGATTACCCGCTGGTGAAATGTGGCTGGGGAATTCTAACATTTACATAATCCCTGTACTTTTCAAAGTTTTGAGGAATTTGTGGAAATGCATCCACCCAAAAATTTCTTTTTAAACTTCATTGTTTTTTATTTTTTACATCATGTATGAATATTGTTGTTTTTTTTTTACACATTATAAATTCAATTAGAGCTGAATAATTTCTGTGTATGTACATTATACAGCAATGACCCAGTAAGGTTTGGAGCCATAGAGGGTTATGGCGGTAGAGGGGGGCGCACAGAAAAAGTAACCCAGGGGAGCACATAAAGTAAACCCCACACAGGACTTTAGAGACTCTTTTATATAAGTCATTTAACATCAGTAATATGCTTCCAGCTAGTACAAGAAGACAGGATGAAGGTGTACTCTGCATATGCACACAGTGGATGCAGATAGTTTCTGGGCTGAACCAATATTAACTCACCAAAGACTAGTGACATCACTGAGCATGAGACACTTTAGGACAGTACCTAGGCTGAAATTTGGTTCAGTCCACAAAATGTCTCTTAGGGCAGCCATTTTAAAGGAGACCTCAAAAGTCTTGAAATAAAACCTTACATACCTAGTGTTTGGTGCACCTGTTGGGATCTCCAGTGGGTGTAACAATACCACGCCACTCTCCATTCTTCTCTTTGAATTTTGCCTGCTTGAAAAAAGCCAAGTAGTTTTCAGTGCCAGATTTAAGAGAATTCATCGGGAGGGGCATTGACAACTGCTCAACTTGTTTCAAACAAGCCCTAGTGGTAAGAGGCTAGAATGCAGGCTGTGACGGACACCTTGAGGAAGCGAACAGGGACACAGCTGGTCATTTAGCGTTCAGTTTCCCCTTTAACTTTTGTACTCCGTTTTGGGGGAGTTATCCTTTAACAGGATAAGTGGAAATAAGTTATTTTTACTTCATTTGGAACCCAAAAGGAAGTGTAGTGTGGATATTATGGCCTGAGAAAACTTCGACTCCCTGTTAGGAACTTTATGCAAACTCCTTTTTATATTCATTTTTTGTTTTTACATATACCATGCAATTCTGATATATCTGCCAATTTTCAAGTGTGGTCAAATTTTGCTTCTGCTTTTCTAGCTTAATTTGCTTATCCCTGTTCATAATATGTGGAGCCCTTAAGTAGCAACACCCCCTCCCCTCAACTTCCAATTCTTGATGTTGTTTGAAAATGCATTTTTTCCCTAACAATATGTCAGTAAAACAGATAGCTGTTAGTAAGCACAGAGAGCATTTGAAAACTGTATTAAGTGGGTTGCATGACTGATATATGGTCGATCTGCATATAAAAAAGAAGTTTTACCTTGTTATTTCTAAACTACAGTCTCAGTTACTTACATTTTCTCTTCTTCCAGGCCATCATATATGAAGGACAGGACAAGAACCCAGAAATGTGTCGAGTTCTTCTCACACACGAGATCATGTGCAGGTAAGATGTACCTCACAGTCTACCTGTCACCTGCAGACAGGTGTAGTCAGCTTCTAGGCTGAGCCAATATTAAGCCTTCCCTATAGAGGTGAGAGCCTGAATATTGGTTCAGACCATAAAATGTGTAGGACACAGGTAACCGTTCAATTCAATGCTCAACAATTATTGTAGAACAAAGTTTATTTGGGTTACATGGATGAAAAGAGACCTAGTAAATGTATATCAGCCCTGCATTCATTATATACCAAGCATCTAATTTACATGGACTGTACTATTTTATTGGTGGGAAAAACATTTAACGTCAATTATTAAATTCAATTGGGGTTATTGTAATTGGAAAATAAGTGGGAAAAGCAGGAGTGCTATATTGTCAGCATAAAGGAGCTGGTATGCAACCAGTATATAGTACAGTGATTTACCTTCCAGGGTTCATGTATACAACTATTGGTAGGTATTAAAGTGTGATGAACATTCAGTACAATACTGGTGTCCGTTAAACTGGATTCATCTCTCCATAACGTTTGTCGTTATATATTCCCATTGATGATTTTAATTTTTTGATTAGATCTACTATTATCACATATGCGTTATATTACACCCACTGTCACATGCAGACTTGATGCATGTGTGAATCTAATCATGCTGCCATTAATTTCATTACTCTAAGGGGGGGATTTAGTTATGTCGCGAGTAACGCGGCGCTAAATCTTTTACCGCTAGTACGGTAATTTCAACCCTGCTTTCTGGGAGCTGCTATCAAAAAGCCTGCGTTTAAATTACCGTATTAACGGTAACTACACGCACTATCACCGTAATGTCGGTAATAGTGCGCAGGCCGCATTACTTTTTACAGTAGCGCGGCCAATTGAATTCCCCCCTTAAAGTGATAGTAATAATGGTAATAGTGCGCGCAATTACTGTTAATACAGTAATTGCAGCGCCTGATATAGCAAGAAGCAGGGTTAATATTACCGTATTAGCGGTAATAGATTTAGCGCTGCGTTACTCACGGCAGAATTGAATTCCCCCCTAAAAGTGTTTGTAAACTACTCAGACGTTTTAAAAATAATCAGACATTTGCCTAGAAATAAATAATTGACTTTCTATTCTAAAACATAGAGACAAGGCCGTTTTGTTATTTTTTTTTTAAATAAAGTTTTATAACCAATAAAAAAAAGAATAAAAAGGCTGAGGGCTGAAGTAAAGAGAGACCATATAAAACCACAGAATGCTACGGAATCTATCTCCGCCCTCTCATTAGCATAATGGAGCCACTGGCTTTAGACTGGAAATGACAGAAAGAGAGGAGGCAAAAAAAAGACCAATCAAATAAGTAAACAAAGGAACGCATTCCAGGAGCAAATTGATAGAATGCTTAAAATGCTCAGTGTTAATACCTTGACACAACTTTATTACCTTCCTTGTTAAATTCTTCACGATACTTAAATAAAATAACCACACACACACAGTATGTATATTTGGTAAGGGGTCGCAGTTTATTAATGACATTTTTTGAACTGTCATGGCGGCGAGAGCAACGCAGTCAGCTAACAACTAATCTTGAAACCAATACAGTTGTAAACCTCACTTACCACTGTTCTAAGACTTTACGAGTCCCAAGTCTTTACATTGGCCGGAGCTAAACGTGGCGTCATCGCTACTGCCCCCCTCTGGACTCACAATAACACGCCCGCTCAAGGCGCGCCAAGGGACCCCCCGCCCAGGAGGACCAAGAGTCGGGTTGCTGCGAAAGGGTCAGCAATGTGCGGCCATTAAACGGCAGCTCCTTCGATAAGTCACTGACTGCACCGCTCTCCTACCAAACTGCGCCTTGTCATAAGAAAAAGAATTAAACAGGAACATAAATACAACTGTTCAGGGCGGGTTGGGGGTATCCGCAGACCAGGAACCAAGAGAGAGCCAGCCCACTCCCCCAGTGTGATTTATCTCTTTATCAGCCCCTCCCCCTTCTAACTACAATTGGCTGGCAATGATAATAACTAATTAATTGCCCTCAGCTTAAGGCTTCATTTTAACAAACCATACTTGCCCACTGTCCCGGAATGTCCGGGAGACTTCCGAATCCCGGGAGAGCAGGCAAGTCTCCCGCATCCTGCCCGTCGGGAGCCAAGATGCCGCTTTTTGCGGGGAATTGCATCATTTTGGCAACGCCCCCCGCGACATAATGACTATTCTGTCACATGGGCGGAGTCAAAGTGACGCAAATCGCAGTACCCCATCCCCTCCCACCCTTCCACCACTCCCCCTTTCCCCCTCCCTGGGATCTCCTGCAGGTCAACTATACAAAGTTAACAAGTATGTGCTATACATGTATTTTTTGTACGTACAATTGCATATGACAATGTTAAAATATATGCAATGGTGCACTCTTAAATCTTTAAATAAGTGTTGCATGTACATATTTGTTACCTATACGCACATATATAATCAGATAAGGGGGATCCTGTACATAAGCACAGCCTAGGCTCACACAATGCACACGGCTGCAGTATAGATGGACAGGATCGGATTTGATTGATGGGCACTTAGCACCCACTCCTGAACACACACTCATACACCCACTCGGACGCATACCTTTCTCTCTCCTACTGGTGTGATAAGCATTGTTTATCATCTTGTTGGGTGACTTTACAGATGCTATGGATTTTTCCGTTTATAAATACAAAGGAGAGGAGAGGAAAAAAAAAATCACAGCTCGCAGCAGGGGAATCATGAAGTAGTTGAAGGCAAATTATGCTATTTGTACAGTATACTTTAGACAGAAAAGCCATATTTAAAATGTCAGGCAGCTAATACCAGAGATTACCATTTTCCCCGCTGCCTGCAGACTGGTAAAAGATGCTGTTTATTTACTTGGCGGCCAGGCATTAAACAAAGCTTCCACCGCTGTGCGGCCAACATTATTTGTTTAACCTTTTCAGCGCTGCAAAAATGCCAATCAACGGCATGAATGGTTTAGGCAGCCGGAATAACTACGTTTCTTTCAGAGCAGACCAGTCGTATCTACATAAAACCACAATGATACGTGTAAAGCATAAAATAAAGATTTGTACAGGGTAGACCTTTGCTCGGCTATGGTTCTTCTTACCAAACTGTTTAGCGGGTGTACCCATAATCCTCCCTTTATTGATCAAGACTAACTCATTTACTATTTTACACGTTAATAGTATTATTTTATACTTATCCTCAATTCATGTTTTCTTAGTTAATGTTTTATTGTATTTTCGTACATTAAATCACAGGAGAAGGAACATCTCTTGAACATATTTTCACAGCTTACATCTGACATCAATTGCAACACATTGATTACATCCATCAAAGGGGGAGCAGATTTGCCTCCAATACTTTGAGCGTTAGAGAATTATATCTAAGGGCAAGGGGGAGCGGGGGGGGAACAGGACATTGGGCTGTTAGTATAGAAATGAGCAGGGCTGTGTGAGAGGGGCGACCGCCCAGGGCGCAGTGCTGAAGGGGGGCGCAGTATATGAATATTTTTGGTTAACTTGGTTAAAATTGAAGCCTGGGGGGTGCGGCAGTTTTTTTTCTAGCCCCGTGTGCTAACATTTAAAGTTACGGGTCTGGGATTGAGTTAGGTAGAGGGGGTATTGTCAATTCCATTTTTAAATAATAGAGTTTTGTTTATAGACAGCATTAAAGTAATTAAAGAAAATTACGTAATATATTTTACTCCGGGGCTCGGCAGCCTATTATGAGTTTTTTAAAGGGAAAATAATGCAGGTAGCCCAGTGACTCAGCTCAAGGTAGCCCACTATGGGATGCCCGCAGATGCCCCTTGCCCTCCAGCCCAGCCAGCCCTTGTGTCTTACTGCTGGTCAGGTGCTGGGGCAAGTTATTATTTTAAGAAGATTTGAGTTCTCCTTTAAGAACCCCTGGTCTAATCATCTTCCTTTTTATACTAATACAATAATAATAATATTATCCCTTTACCTGCATTCAATGCCAGCGACTAATGATTCAGAGGGGGCCCTGGGCTGCATACTGGTTTGACCCCTCCCCCTCTGTTTATAAAAAAATAAATGGGCGAGAGCCTAGGCTGCCTAATGGATGATTTGGCTACAGGAAGGGGCATAACAAAAGTTAAATAAATAAAACCGTAAATATTTCAGGAGCAAGCGGGTAATTTACTTTATAGGTGTATACATTTGGAATATAATTATCATGGTTGCTGGACCAATGCATTATTATTACAACTAAAATGTATTTTTATGTAAGTGCCACTATGATTTTTAATTATAACACAATGCAGAAAGTATAATAGAGCGCTACCTGATTGACCATTAATTGGCCAAATTGGTAACATCGTTCTCAGTTTTGGGATTTTGATATGGGTCAGGAAGTCTCACATCCTCCTCCAGAGAATGAGAGGTGTATTAGAACGATATCAGAGGATGATGGGGAAATGCTGATTTTGCACAAGAGGTACAAATGGAGCTTTGGTTATAAGCATAAAATTAGAGTCTGCTCACCATTAATCAGCCCACCTAATTGCTATGCAGGACCATTTGCCATATGGTGTGAGAGACAGCCCGCTCCCCCTAAGATGAAATCCCGTCTAACCAGACATGAAATAGTGAAAGGCCTCTGTTTTGAAATAGCTTGTTTTAGAGATTTAATCCCTAAACAACTTTCTGCAGGGCTTTCTGTCAAGACTAACAGCGCAATAAAGCTTTGCATTTATATGACAAAAGGAGCAAATTTATGGGGCTCTAAAACAATACTGTGGGTAGCGCCGTGAATTCAGATGTGAAGCGGGTTCCAGGTTTGAGATGATTGGCTGGTTAACAGCTAACCCGTAAGAAGTATCCAGCAGGTCCGGTAGACTTTATTCTTGTGGACACTAAACAGAACCGAGCTATGAAGTTTTACCCCTAAGTATCTCGTAGTTCCTCTCTTGCACAAATCTTTTAGCCCTTTGTCCTAATAATTTACAGTCAAAATTAAATCAACGTAATAAAATTGAGGTTTGAGTTTCTTCCAAGTCATGATCTGGGCACTTGGGGCCTGATATACAGACCAACGTACAGACGCCCCATCTGCGGATGAGCGGAGATGCCTCAGCACAACTTGTGCTTCCACGTTTGTATTTTGAGTAGCACAACTAGAGTATAGATGTGATAATCATCATCAACAAAACGTCATTTTGTCGTGGGGGGGGGGCGGGCCAAAATGACCCGATTCACCGTGAATCGCGGCATTTTGATGAGTGAGTTCCGTATGCGGGATACTTGCCCGCTCACCCGGGAGTCCGGGAGACCTACCTGAATTTCGGGAGTCTCCCGGACATTCCGGGAGAGTTGGCAAGTATGGTATATGGATTTCTAAATTCGGATGAAAAGTTATGTGCACACGCATGGTGTAATTTGTGCTCCATGCTGCATGTTTGCATCACACAAATGCAGTTATGTGCAACTTTATATTAGGCCCTTAAAGAGCAAGTACAGCCAGTATTTGACTGTATTGTGCATTAAAGGCCGTGTATTACTAAGCTGAGTAGTACAAATTAAAAAAATTCAAATGTGTATACTTAACTAAACATGTCCATCATACTTTGATTCACTCCTTTGCAGCAGGTTGCCAGGTTAGGAGAGAGGTGCTTCTTGGTTTGAGCTAGCAGAGGGTGAGTGACAGGCTTGCCTACTTGCTCTCCAGAAATGTACTGTCTGGATTGGTGGCGTGGTACAACGGAGGATGGCCAATGATGTCACAGAGACGTAACTGATGGAAATTTAAGCTTTTTGACCTGTTTCATATCATATTAGGACAGTGAGGGAGATAAAACACTATTAAACTTGGGACAAAAGCTTGTGTCTTCATTATTAGCTTATTAATAAAGGTCACTAGCATTTTTGCAATTCCTAGATGTTGCCAGTGTCCGACGGCAGACTAATGTTCATGGAAGATCCTCAGTGTAATTATATGTACCTCTTCACCTCATTGTAAAAACAAACACACTGCAATTTGTGGTAGCGTTCATCAAGTTTGCAGCCTCTGAACTTTGCAGGGAGATGAAAAACATAGACCGGTTGCTTCCAAATGCCAGGCGCCAGCCCCTGTTACTACACAGTGGGTACTATATTCCTCATTTCCCGGATAAACACCCCTGTGATTGTGCCATAGAAGGATGTGGCCACCTTCACAGTCAGTGTGCCACACGTGGCTCCGCTCTGTAGGAGTTGCCCACATTCTGTGAGAGATGCGGGACGGGCATAGAGATGACTTTGTCGGACTCTGCAAGGTACAGAGTGGCATTGGCCAAGCTGGCAGGAGATGGCTGCGGTGAGAAGCAGGATTCCTGCAGTGTCACGGCAAGACTCGCAGAGGCCTAAACTGCGTTTGTTTAAAGCATTATTTATTATATGTCAGAACCTTTCCACTTTTCAAGCCACCAGGACAAATGACTTTCCTAAATTACTGCTCTATTAAAGCACGCTGTGTGTATGGTTTTATTTCACCGTAAAGATTAATGAAATATGCAGTAGTCTCAGCCTTTCCCAGTGGCAAAAGGCAGCCCTTTTTAGGCTGAATTACCCTGTTATATATAAACTATTTAAGAGATGAATGGACAAGGGGTTTTACTATGCAAAACTCATAAATCTATATTTCTTATTTTAGCCATTATTCTAGTTATTGATGATTTCCTTTCCAGCAACAAAAAGTGAAGCTTTTTGTGAGAAATACTCTTTATTTTAAATATTACTGTTATTTTACTGATTGTGCTTCTTTAGTTAGTTTAACATTTTACTGATCATTTATGAAGATTTTTTTTAATTGTCATTGGTTTTAACTTAACAGGGATTGATCACCTCATTGCAAGCTATATTGATGAACTGCAAGCTTGATTTGCATGGGAATGAATCTGTCACACATTATTCCAATATTGCAGCATTTTAATATAATAGTGAAAGAAGATCACGTTTGCTATCATCCACAGCAACCAATCAAACATTAGCTTACATTAGTCTGACTATACTAGACTGCTTAAAGCTGATTTATGATTGGTTGTTAAAGGTTACAGCACATCATCGCACCAATTTGAATCTTGTTAATATAGATAAGCTTCGTAAAGGAATAAGCTTCTAGTGATCTGTATAGAATAATTGACGGTAAACCTGGTAGCTGCTGGCTTGGAAAAGTGAAGATGTTGCCTATAGCAACCAATCAGATTCTAGCTGCCATTCTGTAGAATGTACTAAATAAATGATAAATAGAATCTGATTGGTTGCTATAGGCAACATCTTCACTTTTCCAAACTTTTTTTTGATAAATTTACCCCCAAGACTCCAAGAAAGTAATATTTGGGTATCAGGCTTAACTTAGGAATGGAGAAGTAATTTTTGGATGGCATAAACCTTTAACTGCACTAGAAAAATAACTGCTACAATTTGATTGGTCGCTGTGAGTTATCGTATGTTTGCACACATAACCATGCACCGATTTTCATCAAGGTCCCCCAAACATTTGGTGAAGTGGGCCTTACTTTATCATATATTAATGTCACCTAGTGATGCTGCAAAACTCTTTATGGAAAAGGTAAACTCAAAACAGAACCTATGTTTTTTAATTAGTGTGTTTATTATTCCCACAATAATAAGGTTATATACATAGGAACTATTAGTAAAATAATATATTTTGATCATTTTTAGCTTTTAGAACAAAAGAAAAAGAACATAAGTTAAGATGTGAAAGTTATATGAAAAAAATCTAAAAAGACCTAGGGGTATGTTTACTAAATTGCGGGTTTGAAAATGTGGAAATGTTGTCTATAGCAACCAATCAGATTCTAGCTGTCATTTTGTACAATGTACTAAATAAATGACAGCTAGAATCTGATTGGTTGCTATAGTCAAACTCCACTTTTTCAAACCCGCAGTTTAGTAAATATAGTAATATACCCCATAAACTCTGTGTTTTAGGGCACAGTTTGGGCATTTCCCTGTGCCGTTATAAGACCTAATAAGCCGCCAACTGTGCTGAAGGAGGTTAATGTTAGTAATTAGCCCCCATGCGGTCTAACACGTTTGCTGACACTTTCCAAGGTAGCCAGAATCCAGTTACCGTTGCAGAGATTTGATCCCGCTGTCTCAGTGAGGCTGATTTTGCAGCATACTCGTTATACTAAAACCCCCTCTTGTTTTCTCCTTGTCCACAGCCGCTGTTGTGATAAGAAAAGCTGCGGGAACCGAAACGAGACTCCCTCCGATCCGGTGATTATTGACAGGTTGGAACTGCCTTTATTTTTTCCCATTTCTAAACCTCATTTCAATGAAACATCTGCCCCGTGCCGCTTCTCGGAGCGGGCATTGTGCTCGTGAAGGCAGCAGTGACGTTTAGGTGCAGCATATTGCAGTTGGCATTAGAAGGGAAAGCGCTCAACCATACAACACCTTACCTGCCCTTTATAACATCTGTTCCGTAATTTAGCACACTGCTTAATTGCTGTTCAAACTTCATAAAGGTTACTAAACCAATTGCAGGAAAGTTCTGTAACCCATAGCAACCAATCAGTCATTAGTCTATCTTGCGCTAGACTGATCAAAGCTGGTACATGCCATAAGTTACAGCACATTAGAATATAAGCTTTACTTTACATCCAATAAATCTGTGGCATTCTATTATATTCAGATTTGACTGGTTACCTTTATAGACTATGCATAGCAACTATCACGTTATATGTTTGTTAATTAATGAGTTAAGCAACTAGCAAATTGTATCTATATTATTACTATATCTAAATGTACAGTGTATTTGTTGTGGTTATATGGGCGCTGCTGCTTTCACGATGAAGTAAAAAACATTCGTTGCCAACGCTAGGGGGAGGGAGCCATTTTGTGCACTCAACCAATATTCACGAGAATGAAACCTTAACTGGCTAGGAACCAGTACTGGTCATGCATCACGAAGACTGGTTATACATCCTGATTATAAAGAGCCTCACTGAGTTCTTTGATATGCTGAGGCTGCATTGAACATCGCTTCAGCAAACAAAATGGCTGCCTCCCCTGTGAGAAGGTAGTAGGCACGTAGAGTGTAAGGTATAGTGGGTTAAAAATGTTTGACAGGATTAGATCTCAATCAGCCCTGTTTATGTCTCTGTATACGTGCGTATGTCCTTATGAACGCATGGCATTGGATATTTGATCTTGTTTGCGTTACCTCAGCCATTCTAATCACATTGATGCTCCGCCCTCTGTTGTAATAGTCTCTCAGACGCATTTGTACTGTGCAGTTGATGCTTTGTGGCAGGGTGGTCCCACAATAATCCCCCCACAAGACACTGAGGACTTCTCTACTTGAGCACAGGGGGATGGAAGCCTGTCCTTATAAAGTCATTTGTGCTTAAGCAGGGACGGACTTAAAGGGGCATATTCAATTGTTGGCGGTTTCCGCCACGTAAAAAGTATTACCGTACCGTTATTACGGTAATACTAGCCGGATTTCAGCTCGCAGCTCCCTGAGCCGCGAGCTACAATCCAGTGTGAAAAGTACCGTAATAACGGTATTTACGCGCACTATTACCGTAATGATGGTAATAGTGCGCAGGGCGCGTTACTTTTGGCTGTAAAGCCAACAATTGAATATGCCCCAAAATCTTCTTTGTTAGCACAGTTAACATTTTTTATCATAAACGATTAAATATAAATCCCTCATGACTAATTATTATATAACTGGTTTAATAAAGCTGTTCAATCCAGTAGTTCTTTGTTCCTTGTCTAGAGCTGGTTTTGGAACATGAAGTGGGTGTAGAGTGTTGACTCGTTCTTTAAACAAGATTATACTGTTGGTCCAAGGGGCGCTGATCATTTCCATTCATTTAAAGCAGCGTTTCTCAGTTCCACGTATCTACAGCAGCAGGTCATGTTTTAAGGATTTACTTCTAACTTAGTCAAATGGATTTACTCAATTGTTTATGACTTAAGGGAATCCTGAACATATGACATGTTACCAGTATTTGGAGACTGTAGTTGACTTAATGCAATGAATAAATCCAGGTGTTGTAAGACTACAGTACCTATTGTCCTCAATCAGCCCTGTGCTGGATGAAGTAATGGGAGTAATTGGTGACATTAATGATTTGGAATATTTTTTAATCTTAAATCTTTTGCCAGCCTTGCCCAATATAAAATATGTTGTGTTAATGTTTGGAGGTATCTTGTAACTTGTGTTCATGGTCTAATCACACAGTGCAAGCCAACAATGGTAATTAATAACATATAAACGAGATTTTCTTCAATTTTTTTGTTAGATTTACTAGACATTATTAAGTTAACAAATGCCTTTTTCAAAGGGAAATCTAAATATCTTTTTTAAAAATTTTAATTTTATTTCTGATTTTTATTTTATTTTTAATTATGTATTTGGATGTTTTATTTCTTGGCTTTGGCTGATATCTGTTACGTATTTGTGCTCAGAAGCCATTCTTACCTTTATGACGAAAATCAATTTTCACTGTTTTCTTTGTCTATTTTTAACGTTGGACTAAATGTTTCTTAAAGGTGACACATTAATCCTGGCATTGTGTGATTTACAGATTGGAATGTGATATTATATTATGAATATAAGAAGCTGCTACAAATGTAGGATGATACCCTATGTGATATACCAGGGAATAACCATAGGAATATAAACTCTAATTCCTGCGGCTTCTGTAATCAGGAGTATTCCATCCTGGGCTATCTATCTGCTGATTCTCATACCATAGCATGAGGCATTCTTACAGCCTTTGTCGCAGGCTCGTCCATGATGGAGATGTCTTCACATCCAGCTGCCAGGGTGACTACTCAATCATGGTGGACTCAGTCTTTAATGTCCCTGTGTGGACATGGTCACCTGGAGTTCTGTTGTGTTGGAGGGAGAGGGACTCTGGGCGTATCTGTAGGGATCGGACCTTAGAGTTCAGTCATTAAAGACCTCTGAACCTTGGATGTCCGCCAAAAAAAATTATATTTACTTTATCTGGTCAACCTAATCTCATCAATCTAATATCCATTTATTCTCATAGTGTATAAATGTGTTGTAGCTACTTGTAAGAAGTTGGACGCTCAGTTTTGGCTTAAACATTCCCTTACAACCACATAAAGGGCTCACTGTGTATGTTCTCGTAAACCTTACATCAACCTTAGAATTCTAAACATTTGCATGCAAATAAACACACGGAGACATGTATAAGTTATTAAAAAATTGCCTGAGCTTTTATTATAATTTTAACTTTAACTAAACCTATGATGGCGGAGAAAGGGCCCTGCAAAACAACTCTCAAGCTGATAACACAAAATCACAAGTGGACTGGCGCACACCGCCGTACGTCCACCACCACGGGGAACAAATCCCATCATAACTTGCGCTGAGTTGGCGTCAGAGTGACTGCCCCTTTAAAACTCATGCTGCCCTCCCTCACCGAGCCGGACAGGGACCCTCCTCACCGAAGGGCCAAAAAGGGAGTTACTGGTGCCTCAAAGGGGGGCAGTGACCTACGACAACTACCTGTGCGCCCACAAATCAGCCGCTGAACGCAGTGCCTTCCTACCGCAACATTAACCCAGAAATACTCGCAACTAGGAGTGGGTGGGTGGGATCTCGTGCTGTGGAATGAGGCAGAACAAGAAGTACAGCCTACAATACCAATCAAGGTCCTTCCCACTGGAGCACACATTGGTCGGGCCAAAACCTATGTTAATCCCTTCAGGTAAGATTTCAGCTTACTACAAACCCTGTCGCCCTTTAAGTGCATTCGTCCTATGTAGCCTCACTTGTCATTAATGAGTAAAACAAACAGTTCAATTGAATAGGAATGTGACTCTTTTGTTTTTTTGTATGTTGGCTACTTTATAACCTCACCTAATACGATTAAGTTGCTATAGTACCCAGATATTCCCGTACAATTACCTTAATATGTTGCATTCACACAAGCCACGGTAGCTACCTTGATGCACTCCCAGGTTATTAAAGAGACTAGGCAGCTTGCGAACAAATTTCCATTTTTTTTCTTGCTAGCCGCAATGAACTAGATGTTGGCAATTAATTAGCAAGCCATTGACACTGACAACGCTTTCCTTAATAAATACATTGTAAATGAGTTTGTGGACCTCTATATTCATGTATGTGCACGGAATATATTAGAGGGTAAGAAGCAGAATGGGTCTGTCCAAAGGTTCTTTTTTTTTCCCCTTTTCCCAATGGCCCTGAAAGTTTATGGAATGTGTCTGTCATCGGGTAGGAATGGGCTGTGTAAGGAACTAATCTGTGAAAAACTCCCCAGAGGAAATGGTCTCAACTGGAAGCAAAACCATTTTATCCCTATTTAAACATGCAAACTTTTCCAAATTATTTATATATTAAAAAAGAGTATTTAGAAGTACAACCTTTAAATAAAATACATTTAGACTTTAGGATCCCTGTTCACAAGCACCGAAACCACTCACACATATATATATATATATATATATATATATATATATATATATATATATATATTTCAGATGACGATTTTGTTTGAAAAAAACCTCTAATGTAATAATTATATGTGTTTTGTGTGATTAGTGCACGCTCACACACTGCATTGGACGGGAGAAACTTGACTCAGCAGAGGTGTAATTAGCGCAGTCCGTGTATTTTTCTTTTTAAGGATTGTGTTACTCCAGTTACATTAACATGCCTTCTATTGTTGCTGCTCTGCTTTTTTTCCCAGTAGAATACTTATAAAAACTCTTTCAGGGGTGTCTGGAATTGTAGGAAAGAATGTTTTATAGTGATAGCAATGCTGCCAGACCTGACAATAGACAAAAGTGGCTGAGAAAAGGCTATATATATATATATATATATATATATATATATATATATATATATACTGTATATATATATATATTATAACTATAGTTATACATGTGTGTATATATGTATAGATATGCACAGCTCCTATAGTGTGCAATATCTATCTATCTATCTATCTATCTATCTATCTATCTATCTATCTCATATCTATCTATCTATCTATCTACCTCATATCTATCTATCTATCTATCTATCTATCTCATATCTATCTATCTATCTATCTATCTATCTATCTATCTATCTATCTATCTATCTATCTAATATCTATCTATCTCATATCTATCTATCTCATATCTATCTATCTATCTCATATCTATCTCATATCTATCTATCTATCTATCTATCTATCTATCTATCTATCTATCTATCTATCTATCTCATATCTATCTATCTCATAACTATCTATCTATCTATCTATCTATCTATCTATCTCATATCTATCTATCTCATAACTATCTATCTATCTATCTATCTATCTATCTATCTATCTATCTCATATCTATCTATCTATCTCATATCTATCTCATATCTATCTATCTATCTATCTCATATCTATCTATCTCATAACTATCTATCTATCTATCTATCTATCTATCTATCTATCTATCTATCTCATATCTATCTATCTATCTATCTATCTATCTATCTATCTATCTATCTATCTTATATCTATATATCTCATATCTATCTCTCTATCTATCTATCTCGTTATCTATCTATCTCATTATCTATCTATCTATCTATCTATCTATCTATCTATCTATCTCATTATCTATCTATCTCATATCTATCTATCTATCTTTATATCTATCAATCTATCTATCTATCTATCTATCTATCTTTCTTTATATCTATCTATCTATCTATCTATATATCTATCTGTCTGTCTATCTCATATCTATCTCATATCTATCTATCTATCTATCTATCTTGTTATCTATCTATCTCGTTATCTATCTATCTATCTCGTTATCTATCTATCTATCTCGTTATCTATCTATCTATCTCATATCTATCTATCTATCTATCTATCTATCTATCTATCTATCTATCTATCTATCTATCTATCTCTATGTACTGGTAAATGTTTATGAAGTACCCCCTACAGTTTATTCCTTTATACTAAGTATCCTCTATTTTGGGCTCATTTATTCAAAGTACTCTCTATGACATTAGCTTTGGTCTCCTAAAATAAATTATTACTTTATGATTCTATCATCCGAGTTCTAATCTTAACTTTCTGTCTTTTAACATTGCAGCACATTTTCCACATATTATTTCCGTTCTGTGCTTGTTTATTATTTTTTTCCTCTCTCCCCTTCCTTGTATTACTCTGGGCAGCTAATAGTTCCTGTATCAGGCTCTTTAGTTAGGTTTTACGTAATTGGATATCTGGTTGCACTGTCCTGTTCTCATTACAGATCTCTGTGTATTAACCCTCCTCTGAGTGTAGAAAGTGCACAGTGCATTAACAAGGACTGACAGTAAGAGGCATGGATCACTAGGGCGTGAAATTGTTCCTCTTTAAGTTATGCAGTCTTTTAAACAAGTAGCAAAGTGAATCAGCTCGTTAATTTTCTCCCATTTGGTGTTAGTTTTGTTATTTTTTAATATTATGTAAATCTTACCATACACTCTTTTATTTTACTAGGAAACATTTGATTTAATAACTAATTAAGCTAGTTTTACATCTGCCAATGGTGTAATCATGTATTTCCCTTATAAATGGCAATACACATATGACAATACTTTAATGTAGATATATTAAAATATTTTGCTGGGAGCTCCAACACTGGGTGTAACATGTAACGTCTCCTCTGAAATCAAGGAGAGCTTATTTTAATATCCATTGATAGTATTTGGCATTACATCCTCTGCTGCCTTAGGGTTGAAATAAGGCAATTTTATCAACTTCTCTACAGCAGGTGGAGTTACCCGTTTCAGAAAGGTAATGTTGGTCAGACAGTTTTGCTGGCTGGTGGATAAAGTTTATTGTAGTGAATGAGACACTAATACATGGTAGTGGGGCTGTGAAAATTAGATTCTTTTCAAGTTCACTTGATAAAGGTCAGCAGGATGCTCCTGAAGACAAGCAGATATGTTAAACACAGTATTAGATAGTGCTTGATTTTCACCATAAGGCGGACAAAGAATTATATTAATTTTTGGCACTTCATATTATTATTTGTTGGAGGAGTAAGGATAGGTGTGCAAAATAGTAAAAAAGTAAATAATACAAAATGTAAATACATTTTTCTGAAAAAAACAGAAAGTTAGAGAAAAAAGAATCTGCACATCTAACCTACATACTTATGGATTGGGCAAGCTTTTGACTCCCACATAAATGGAACTGTACGAGCTATCCTTGCTGCCGGTATGTGTAATGCCCCCTAGGTCTGTTTGTCTGATTCCTAATTTTTACATCATTTTGCCTTGTTTCAAATCCTAGAGCACCCTAAACAATTCACAGTGTGTGCTTTGTTCCTCTTTATTGGTTCAGACAGATATATATTGCAGGCTGTCTCATGAAAAGCGATTTTTGTTTTTGTTTTAGAAATTCAACCTGTTCACAGTGAGCGGGAACATTTTTCTATGTGAGAAGGGATAGCTTGCTTATTAAACTACTTCAATGGAAAACTGGTTTCATCTAAGCTGAACTACTCCTTGGCTTTTGTGCAAATGTCTTGTGTTGCAGATACCGAGACCAACATGTACAAGCCTTAATGAGGCAGGGAATTGGTTCTAAAATCTCTGCACTGAAGAAACTTAAACATAAACTTCTGTAAATAATATCTGTATAAATGGTGAGTGCTGATTCCATTGATTATAACTATACATCAATGTAGGCAAGTCAGATGCTTGGGGAGAGGAATCAGTAGCAGAAAGAAGTAATAATGCCACTGTATAAGTCATTGGTACGGCCTCATCTAGAATACTGTGTTCAGTTCTGGAGGCCATATCTCCAGAAGGATATAAATACATTACAGACTGTACAAAGAAGGGCAACTAAAATGGTGCATGGCCTACAGCACAAAACCTGGAAAGACTAAACGATCTTAATTTATATGGTTTTGAGCAGAGAAGGGAACGGAGGGACATGATAGAAGCTTTCAAATATATTAAGGGTTATAACAAGGTGCAGGAGGGAAACATTCTTCAAAGTAAGAGAAGTATTAGAACATGAGGACATGTACTGACCCTGGGGGGAAGAGAAGTATTAGAACATGAGGACATGTACTGACACTGGGGGGAAGAGAAGTATTAGAACACAAGGACATGCACTGACACTGGGGGGAAGAGAAGTATTAGAACATGAGGACATGTACTGACACTGGGGGGAAGAGAAGTATTAGAACATGAGGACATGTACTGACACTGGGGGGAAGAGAAGTATTAGAACATGAGGACATGTACTGACACTGGGGGGAAGAGAAGTATTAGAACACAAGGACATGTACTGACACTGGGGGGAGGAGAAGTATTAGAACATGAGGACATGCACTGACACTGGGGGGAAGAGAAGTATTAGAACATGAGGACATGCACTGACACTGGGGGGAAGAGAAGTATTAGAACACAAGGACATGTACTGACACTGGGGGGAAGAGAAGTATTAGAACATGAGGACATGTACTGACACTGGGGGGAAGTAGGTTCAGAGGAAATACGAGGGAAAACTACTTCACAGAAAGGGTAGTGGGTAAGTGGAATAGTTTCCCATCAGAGGTGGTAGAGGCTAATACAGTAGAGCAATTTAGGATAGACATAAGGATATCCTTAAAAAGAAATAAGGATTAAATAGGGTTGGAGGTTACCATAGGTTAATAAATGGGCAGACTAGATGGACCAAGCGGTTCTTATCTGCCGTCAAATTCTATGTTTCTTTGCACATAAAGAAAACTCCTACTGATTCCATGGTCTGTATAAAAAAACGCTTTTGAACCATGTACATGTGACAGGACATCCCTCAGTATTAAGCAGCAGCATTCATTTTAATTTTTGAAAGTAAGAAAATATCTCATTTTCAGGCTACCATAGACTGTGAAGGTATTTGGTTGAACAGGATGTTGTAGATAACTTCTGGGTGTACACATGAAACTGCTACAGTTATTGCGGTGTAAAACGAGGAACAGATACTATACATCTTGGGTGCCCAATCAAGGGATGGGAAAACCATGTAAACAAGACCAATGTCTTCATTTATAGATGTGAACTCCGTAGCAATTGATACAAAACATTTACATTTTCTGTGTTTCTTTTCATCGTGTTCTATGCATGGGAAAAACACAACATTTTTCTTGTTTTTATACAATTCCAAAGATCAATTGTTCTTTTTTCCTCTTTTGAGCTAGATTACTAATTCCCAGGTACTTAAATGACCATCGTTCTACCTTTCTGTCATCATTGGGTTTCAGAATCTGTCAGATAAGAGAGATTGATGCAACATCACCTAATAAGGGTAATATTTATCCTTGTAACATTTTTTTTATCTGCTTATGGTAATTAAAAACCCCCTATATGCTTAAAATAAACCTGGGGGTCTACTTAGGAATTACTGCCTAAGAAGATAGATAGATAATCTATTTTCGCATGGGGAAAATCAGTGGTGCTCATATAGGGCCTCATTTAGAGTCGGACGCAATGTGCGTCTAAGACGTGGAGGACTGGGAGTATGCCACAGCTTGGTAGGGTATTGCGAGTAACATGCAACCCCAGTTGCGTCCCACTCGTAATACCCTACCAAGCTGCGACCAGTTCCTGCAGCTAGATAACTACTTGCGCCACCTAATTCCTGCCACGCCTTTTCTGTCTTTTTTGACGTGTGTTCCGCCTGCGTCTTGATCCGACTAGGGTAGTTTTTGCAGGTAGTCACCCATAGTATCTAAATTATTCATGGTCACACCTACATAACTCCGTGTTCCATCCTTTCCCTCGTACTCAGACGTAAGCTGTCGCAGTGTACACTGCGTCTGAAAAGCAGACGGAACTGCGGGGAACTGTTGATTACTGCGCATGCCCGTCAGTGGAAATGTGCAGGATGCGCCTGAAATGGACTTTGCGTCCGACTCTAAATGAGGCCCTTAAAAGTGTACCTGTTACCTCAGTTTTAGCCCTTTTGATTATGTTCTACCATCCTTTGATTCATTGAAGTAATGGTAAGTTGATCTTGATGGACCTGTGTCTTTTTTCAACCTTACTAACTACGTAACTCGGTAACAATGCATGGCCTTATCTGTGTGGAGTTTGTATGTTCTCCCTGTGTTTGCGTGGGTTTCCTCCGGGTGCTCCGGTTTCCTCCCACACTCCAAAAACATACTGGTAGGTTAATTGGCTGCAATCAAAAAAAAAAAAAAAAAAAAAAAATTGACCCTAGTCTCTGTCTGTCTCCCTCTCTGTCTGTCTTTGTGTGAGTGTGTGTATATATTAGGGAATTTAGACTGTAAGCTCCAATGGGGCAGGGACTGATGTGAATGAGTTCTCTGTACAGCGCTGCGGAATTAGTGGCGCTATATAAATAAATGATGATGATGATGATGATAGAAAATGGACAGTTTGAGTCCGATTGGTTACTCTGAATAAGGGAACATGTGTGCACATGGCACCAAGTTGCTAAATAATCCCCCATTGTGTTGACTTTCGAAAAATCACTGACGTTGAAAGACGGGAATTATCACCACCAGTGGAATGACTGTACTTGGCACCCCTCTCAGCGTCCTAATCCTCTATCGCTGGTGAAACCTTCGTAGTCTATCAGATCCTGTCTTTCACTCCACGGATGTCCTTGTATCTCTGCCATGTATTTTGGAGGTGTGAATTTTCCAAGCACCTCTCTGTGCATGTAACGTCTCTGACTGCCTTGGCGTGGGGTCAAGTTTTGCAAAGTCTCCTGTGAACCTTTTTTGTTTCTGCTGTGGCGTTTGAGGGTGACGTGAATATGCCCACGGACTCACAGCCCCTCTGAATTCGAAGAAAGTAAATGCTGCCTAATGATCCAGTGATGTCATTTGAGAGGAGTTATTTCCGTCACACAAATTCACTACCCCCATTAAAAGCAAGAACTTATTCCGAGCAGCAAATCATAGCTCCGAGAGGAGGAGGAAGGGGGGGATGAGAGTTTCTTCTTTTAAATTAAGATCAGGATTGATTTAACATCCGAATTGTAACTCATATTTGAATTTAAAAGCACTGCTATAAAACTCCTGTGCCGGAATGGAATAAATTGTGGTTTTATTACTACAATGGGTATCCCGGTGTCCTAACCTTTTTCCTCACCGTTATTTTAGTTCAATAAATAAAACCTCATTAGTCTATCCCTATTTCAAAGAGTTTATTAAATTTTACAGGAGTAATTAGCATAAGCTGTGCTAATTTTTCTAGAAGACTAATGAGTGAGTTGGCTAATTAGGTTTGCAGTGCATGTATCAGTATAAGATGGCATTGCGGAAAGTATGTTAGTGTGAATTCTGTTTTCAAGACTTTTTCTCCGCCACGACAAAGATGCGTTAGGTACAGATGCTGGTTTACGGTGTACTGTTTCAGTCAGGAGATTGCTGGAGACTTATAACAGCGCTGCCCTTCATTTGATGGGTTAAAGTACTAAACCGACAAACAATATTTCTATTTTATTTTATTGTTGTCATGATTGGGAGCAGAAAATGAGTTTTGCCCGTGTTGGCGATATAATCATAATTCCTGACTTAATTGAAAACATAACAGCATCGGTTCCCACGGATGAGTAAAAATGGCTGCCAAATTTCAAACCAGTTATAAAGGGATAAGTTTCAGAAGTAGCACATGGCTTGATAATGTGGAAATTGTTCAGTTTTGATGGTTTAAAGACTGAAATGATATTCATATGTAATATTATTGTGTAAAACGGTAAGCATTACTGAAATAAGCACAGGGGGCCTGAGTCATTAAGGAGAGCAAAGCATAAAAAAGGAGTAACTTTGCACCTGGGCAAAACCATGTTGCATTGGAGGGCAGGTAAATTAAAACTGTGAGGACAGACTTATAGTTGCGATAGGGCATGTCCTAGATCAACTTTTAGTTTCAGTGGAAAAATAAAGCTATCAAGTATTTGTGTGCTACATGAAAAAACAGCCAGTATTTAACTTATGTGCAAAATAATAAACTAATTTACACCCCTTGCATTGTAAAATGGTTTGTCCCGGAGAATATTTACTCCTTTTTTTTGTCACAAGAACAGCGTGGGGAATTGAAGCATCAACATCATCATCATTTATTCATATAGCGCCAGCAAATTCCGTAGCACTTTACAATTGGGAACAAACACAGTAATAAAACAATACTGGGTAATACAGACATAAAGGTAAGAAGGCCGTGCTCGAAAGTTTACAATCTATGGGAAATAATGTGTAATGGGGGAATATATTGATTACAATGTTCCTAAGGGATATTGTAATTATGATGTCACCTGTTAATGATTGTACGCTCCACTTAAGAATATAATATACAGGAGATTATCACAGTAAGAAAACCTGACATATTCTGTGGGCAATGTAATCACTTCATTAAATGACTTTAAGGGCTAGATTTACTAAGCTGCGGGTTTGAAAAAGTGGGGATGCTGCCTGTAGCAACCAATCAGATTCTAGCTGTCATTTTGAAGAATGTACTAAATAAATGAAAGCTAGAATCTGATTGGTTGCTATAGGCAACATCCCCACTTTTTCAAACCCGCAGCTTAGTAAATCTAGCCCTAAGTTTATTTTGTTGGCATCATTCCTGTGTGAGATTTGGTTTAAGTCTGTGATGAATTGGGATGCACTGTACAAAACTGTCGGCACCCTTAAAAAACTGAGCTATTGTGAGAGAGCCCTCATCAACTATGGAGGCCTGTAGGCCCCGAACTGAGGCCTGGAGTATTTGGTGCTGTCAGTCACATGACCCCTGAGGCACTATGTGAAGGAACAGGACGCCCAATGAAAAGCTCTGCCTCCCAAATGGTTAATGCACAGGCTGAGGTCTGACAAAGCTGTCTTAAAGCCATGCGGACTAATGGACTATATGTCCTTGTATATCTCCTGTGAAATACACCTTTTCATATATTGTTACAACATTGTCCACCCCGACTGTGCATGTCAGAGACTTTTCATTGCCTCCCATTATGTTCCAATTCCCAGAAAGAACAATTTTCCTCTCAGCCTTTCTTATGGGGAACTTTTTGTGTGTCAGTAGCACCTACGAGCTGGTGAATGGCTGGTTTAATAGACGGAGGTAATGGTGCCAGGGCACACATCCTTAATAAGATATTGTCCAGTCAGTTACCATATGCTGTGGAGGCTGCCTCGTCTCTCTCTGTTTCCTTTCATTCCTCTCAATAAGATTATTTCAAACACTCTAATCCTGAATCATTGACATGGATACAAAAGCCCGGTGACATCTAATAGATTCTTCTTAGCTTTGCTTTTCCTCTTGTTCCGTTCCTTTTTCTTCTCTCTTTTTTCCCCCTGACAAAAAGCTGACAGACACTCGGGTCCCGTCCCCCCGGCAGCAGCATGGGGGGCGATGTGTCGAGAAGAAAAGAGGAAAAAGGAGCTGACATTGGGCTGATAAGCTACAGAGCGAAAGCACCATAGATTAAAAGTAAACGCCAGTAAATCCTACCCATTCTCCCGCTCCCCTCTGTCTTTCATTGTTTGCTTTAACTGCTTAGCTGCCGCAGCGAGGATGTGAAGCTCCGACACAATGAGTTAGGTAAAAAGTATTATTAGAAGTCCCTTTTCAAGGTGAGAGCCCAGTTTTCTAACTTTCTGGGAGACATTTTTTACTCAAACTTTTTGTTGTAATCGTCGCCTACACACAAGGGAGGTCCGCCATTTTTTGTGCGCCAAAACAATATTCCGTCTGCATTTATAGGGTACCACAGGTGATGTAGCGCTAGACAATCATCGTACAGATATGACATACAATACGATAAACATAATAACAGACTTTATAAATAGGGTAACATATAATTTTTATGTGTATACATTTATTTATAATATGTTACAAAAAAATAAGTATTTTGTCCTCATTTTCAAAATGTGAGTTTACATAATTGCCGTTCTACTTTTGTGATGTCCCAGTGAATTACAAATTGTGATACGACTTTCATTTGCAATTGATTGTACATTGGTAAAGAATTCAAGACCAAGGGGTATATTTACTAAGGTGTTGCCTACAGCAACCAATCAGATTCAGATAGCTATCATTTATTTAGTACATTTTACAAAATGACAACTAGAATCTGATTGGTTGCTATAGGCAACATCTCCACTTTTTCAAACCCGCAGTTTAGTACATAGACCCCAAGGCTTCTTAACCTGTACTATTAGCGAGCTCACTGGAGTGCATAGGGACAGAGTTCTGGAACTGCTTTTAGCCCCATGTTCTTTACTGTTAGAGATCATTTTCAATGTACTCCCAGAACGTCATACTTTTTTTTTAATTCAACTTCATTTTAATCTGAGTTTCACTTCTTTTTTTTTTATATTCATATTAAGCACTTGGTGAAAGTACTAAGAAGACTACACCTGACACGTTCAAGGGGTACTCAAGTCCGTTAAATGTGGCTTAAAATAATTTACTGCATTAGTAGTTAATAATCTATTTACTGAGAAAGGATGGACACATTTGAAAACATTTACAGAAATATTCAGATACTTGATAACACTTATAGACGTGGAGAGCTGTTTACTGACATTACTCAAAAGTGCAAATCTGCTCTTCTAGCAAACAATCAGACATTTGTTTTCATAGTCTGTGCTTGACAGATAACAGCTAATTGCTGATTGGTCGTTATGGATTTGTGTGGATTTGCACTATTGAGTATGGGGTACTTGATACAAATTTATAGTCCAAAATGAGTATTGATTTAACATTTAAAGATACAAGGGAGAGCTAGTAAATACAGGGAGGTTCATGGTGAGGAAACATTGTGGAACCACGTTCTAGGAAAATCTTGACGGTAATAAGGGTTCATCCGCACGCGCGTTTTCACAAACTGTGTTCTAAATGAAAATAGCAGGGATATAATGTTCCCCACGCGGTTCAGACGTGAAATATGCGGCTCTGAGGTTGCGGGGAGAAAATTATGGCGGTTTGGCAAAGAGAGAAATTTATTTTGCACAGTTTTCCAAGCGGTTTTTCAGAGTTTTCTCTTGTGGACAAGTGTTATTAGTGTGACCAAAATGTTTGAAAATCCTTAGTTTATTATTCATACTTAAAGTCTGGTCCAATAACATTCCTGAAAAATATCTCAAAATTGATACAATCATGAGACCAGAAGTCCATGCATTTGTGGTTGCAATAAACCCCTCTCCCCAACTAAAAGCGCTGTGTGGTTGTGTGGTCCCCCGCTGTCACCTGCAGTAACGCAGTGATCCAGGGCTTATAGCCTGGAGTTTGAATGACAGCTGCAGTAGTGCCTGTAGACGTGGCTTCCCAATGAGCTTTGTTGACAGCTGGCATTTGCAAAAAAAAATGACACCGAAACAGACTGTGAGACCCACATTTCTCAATATTTCATCTTTCCTACTGAGTGATTCTGCTATTTTTCATTTTTCAATTGATATCAATGGGCAATTCAGCTGTCCCTATCTCAGAATACTTCCTAGACTCACCTTTCACCCTCTAAAGGGGACGTGGTTTGTCTGGCACAGTCTGTTAGCAAATAAAAAGTTAATGTGATTAAAAATTCTGTTCTGTGTTAGAAAAGTTGTTGTTATTTTGTTTTTTGGTTTTTTTCTGAGCGCATTAACAGAATTACCATTCCAAATTATGCTGCTAAGTGGGACCTTGAAAACAATTTGTTTGCCTGGAACTTCACAGGGAAGAATTGCTTGGAGATCCGCATCCAGCGGAGAAATCGTCACTTCTGAAGATGAAGAGGAAACAAAGATTGAGGACGCATTTGAAGTTAAGCTTCTCTGATGCATTTTGTCCCTAATCCTTCCTCTGTGTGTGCTGCCTATTGATCTCCCATCTTCATGACAAGAGCTCACTTGGGTTTTCAAACCCAGCGCTCCATTTTTTGTAAGTGTGTCTAGCTGTCTGTTACAAATTGGGAGATGTAGGTTCGATACTGTTTTGAGGGTGGTCATCCAGGTTTGGGCAAACTCTCAGAGCCATGTGCTGAAGTTAAGGAGCCTAAAACGGTATTGTTGTCATCTACCTTTTTGAGAATAAATAAAATAAGATCTTAAAGCAATGCACATCTTCCCTGGTTTCTTTTAAGGTGTTTTCCGTCAGAAGCCAAATTTATATTACTGGTATGCACATGATCTCCAGCAATTTTTACCAAATCCGTTGTTTTATCTCTCTTCCATCTTTGTTTTTCACTAAAGCTTTTATATTATCTAGGTAGAGCTGCGTATTTTTGCTGCATTTGGAAACGACATTATACTGCTTGTTGTCTACAGCTGTATCCAAACTGCAGATCTGAGCTGTGTCATATCTCTGATTGGTGTAAAATCCTTGGTGAAATATGTAGTATTGCACATACAAACCGATACGTTTGGGTTGTCTGAATGGGCGGGGGGGGGGGGGTCGCTCTGTTAATTTTAAACAATACTGTCCATCGCCAATTCAAACATATAACGGTGTGCTTTGACCCTACTTAGTGTGAAGACATCGCTGTTCTATGTTTTATTAATCTGGAAGTTGCTTAAAAGTAGAGATGCTCAGGCTCGGTTTCCCGAGAACCAAACACACCCGAACTTAGCAGATCCGCTCGGCTCGGTACTTTCGCACACCCTCGGAATTGAAAACGAGGCAAAGCGTCATTGTTACGTTGTCGGATCTCTGATCTCGCAAGCTTTGGATTCTATAAGTACCGCCCGCCACGGCGATCCAGCGCCATTTGACAGAGGGACACAGAAAGGGTAGCACAGTTCTTGGCAGTCTCTAATGCAGTTGGACAGCGTTATAGATAAAAAAGAAAGAGGAGGGGTAGCAGTGTTCTTCAAAGTCTACAGTGACATTCAGGAAAGCTCCATTGCTAATTGTCATTGCTGAAATACAAATAATAGGGCTGGCAGGCTTGGTTTTGTAAATCTGCAGTCTTTGTATGAAAATAATATTGTGACCTGTGAGGTGGTCAAAATTGACTGCAAATAACTTGAAATTAGTGTTATTGAGGTTAATAATAATGTAGGGGGGATAAAAAGCAAAAATATGTGATTTTAGCAAAAAAAATAAACAGGGATTTTAGAAAAAAAATCGAGATCCAAAACCAAAACACGAAGTTAATCCAGATCCAAAACCAGAACACGGGGGTCAGTGCACATCTCTACTTAAAATGTTTCTGCTTGCACTTTAATCTTTGGACGCCTTTCTGAAGATTATAACATTACAGTGACATATTGGTTCTTCAGGCTGGTATTTTCGTATACTAAAGGTAAAGGTGTTTTTTAAGAGAACTCTTACCAGGCACATCTTTTTGGTATTGTAATCATAAACTGACTGAATTGTACAGTTGTAGTAATGTCATTTAGAAGTCCTGAGGCTGTCATTGTGCTGTTAATATTGGATTTAGAGGTGGACTGTGCCCATGGTCATCTACATAGAGCATCCCAATGTTAGGTGCAAGAAGTAAATATATAATTGGCATGGTTACTTGACTCCTGGGACTTGTGGAGCATGGACCTAATTGCAGATTTAGGGGTCTTGTACACAAGAGCTGCCCATTGACTGGATTCTTGTAAAACAGCTTTGTGCAGTCTCTGTGGAGAGAACCACGCTGCCCACACACAGTGTCATATATTGGGGTCATAGTGGGGCACCCCCACCCAAGGACCCTTGTGCGGTGGCTACCGGTGATGCCACCGTTCCTATGCCACCGTCTAAGGATCGCTTTGTGAATTGGTAACCTCCATTCTCATAAAAATTGGTTCGTCCCACAAAATGGCTGCCTCGTCTGCGAGTAGGTGACAGGTGCAGTGTAACTGATTTTGATAAGCGAGTAAATAAAGTTTCGAGGTCCTAAATTTCTTACCATCTGTTGCTCATTTACCTCGGCTCCCTCCATCCACGTCCTCCTGTCACCCCCCCCACCCTACCCCCACTGCCTCTTTACTTACTCACTCACTCCATCCACTCTGTTCATTATTTCTCTTCCCAATTTCTCTCTTTACACCTCGTTCCCCTGTGCCTGATCCCCATTCAACGCCTTTCTGCAAGTGGGTTCTACAAAACCTGTCACAGGCGCCTTCTGGGAGCGTTCCAGCACAAACAGACCTACGACTTTCATATAGAAGAGTTTTGTGTACGGTGCCCTCACATAACTCTACTTATTTAAGTATGTAGATGGCACTGTTGCTGTAACAGTACATACACGCTGTAAGCTATATCCCTTTTTATTTCTCTCTCTCTCTCCTGATTTTTACTTTATGTATTCCGGTAAATAATGCTCTCATCTTCAGCAGATGTATTCAGACAGCGCAGGAGGAAGCAAATAAGATCATTTGCTTATGTCTTAAGTGCTTCTTATTTACAGAAGATCTGTTACACTACACACACCCCATCATTATACCAGCAAAACCTTCATGATCCACATTAGCGCCGTAACTAAGGTAGAAAACGCAGCACATTAAGAGATGATTAAACTCATTTTTACAATTTAAACTCAGAGTAAAAACATTTCAGTCTGCCTTTTGTTGTTGTTGTTGTTTGTTACTAGGAACTGTGTTCATGTCTAACTGATTAGGTTTTAGACAGACAGCGAGGGCTCTGTGACGCTCTCCTAACCTCGTACACTGGGGTGTTCTCTTCTTCTCTCTTGTTTTTTTAAGATGTTATTTGCTTCAGCTTACATTTTATGCAAATTAACGTGCCCAAAAATAGTACATAAGAGGTATTATTTTGTTTTATCAGGAAGCAAAACAAGATTGCTATCTAATTCACATTTCAAAGTAACATGTTTTGGTGTGTGAAAATAATTTGGGTCTCCGAGAGACTGACATGCAGAATAATGACAGGTTTTTGTGATTTAGTAGGGGGATTTCTGGTTTATTTATGTGAGCACAGACACTTGTTCCCTTTATGTATTTATTGTGTCATTTTTTAAGGTGTAGTGATGTCACTTCTGTTTCTATTAATAATAATAATAATAATAATAATATTAATAATAATAATATATTATTATTATTATAATACTGATAGTGTGTGATGATGGAACTTTCTTAATTTCAAATGTAAATTATATATTTAGACACATATATATATATATATGTATATGTATGTGTATATGTATATATATATATATATGCATATGTTTTTATATATATATATATATATATATATATATATAAATATATACATATATATATATATATACATATATAAATATATACATATATATATATATATATATATATATATATATATATATATATATATACTTTCACTATTGGGTGGATCATTCCTGATACACATATATTTGCATTGCAGACAACACATAAACTTTAAGTTATTTACTTATTATATATTACATGTTAGGAATGCCCTCAAATACATACCACCTACTTTCCATGTTTTATATTAAACATATAGGACCTGATTCATTAAGGCACCTAAGTAAGAAATTGAATAAGTTTTCTTACTTAAGTTTTCTGGACAAAACCATGTTACAATGGGTGACAAGGGGTGCAAATTATTTTATTATTTTGCACATAAGTTAAATACTGACTGTTTTTTCATATAGCACAGAAATATCAACTTTAAATTTCAGTGTACAATTAAGCTGTCAAGTATTTGTGAGCTACAAGAAAAAAACAGCCAGTATTTAACTTATGTGCAAAATAATAAACTAATTTGCACCCCTTGAATTTTGCCCAGAAAATGTAATTAAGAAAATGTACTCAATTTCGTGCCTAAGTTCCTTAATGAATCAGGCCCGTAGATCTCAATCTCATCAATTCTAAATGTTACCTTTTTGTTATTTTATTATTTCTTGCCCCATAAAGAGTTAAAAAACTTCAGATGATCTATCTTTCAGTTTCACCCCTATAAAAAATAAAACCTGTGAATAAAACAAGCTGCTGTTCTTGGAAAAAATAATAATACATTTAGGGGCATATTCAATTGACGGCGGGATTGCCGAAAATCCCGCTCTCGAAAAATATTACCGTTAATATGATAATATCCAGCGAGTAAATTACCGTATTAACGGTTTTCCCGCGTAGATTACCGTAATAACGAGCGCGGGATTTTCGGCGATCCCGCCGTCAATTGTATACCCCCCTTAGAATATAAATTCCTGTTAATGGATAGCTGATGTTAAAAGACAGGTAACATTGTGTCAGTCTGTCGCTCTGGAGTACACTGTATTTTAGTTGTGCTTCATTAAAGCTGAGCTCTAGCTCCCTTGCAGTGGCTTGTTATTCACAGTTGCCTCACTGTTAGTAGCAGCATAGACTAATTTTGTGACTTGCTATAATTTGCTGTCTGTCAAGATATTTCCTTAGTGGGAAAATACGCGACCACGTAACACGTTTCATCACGCCTGTTTGACTGCGCCAACTTTATTGATCCTAGATGAAATTGTGTATGGTGTAACATGTCCAGAATGCTATTATTTTAGGATCATCCTATTAGTGATAACTTTTACATTTTGTCTTCTAAAATACTGCTTGTTCTAAACTCATCAATGTCTTAATTTAATTATGACAGATCACAAAATCACATGACATTGCAAAATCACATGACATCATAAAATCACATGACATCGCAAAATCACATGACATCACAAGTTCATTTGACATCGCAAAGTCACATGACATCACAAAATCACATGACATCTCAAAATCAAATGACATCTCACAATAGCACATCCACTGCAGACGCCTATTTCTTGGACTAATGTTGATGTCCATTTTTGTGTTACCTTTTTCATCATGACGGGCCTAGATTTAGGAATTATTTTTTTTTGTAACCTTATTTTGATATAACGTCAGCAATTGTTTATTATAAAATAAATGTACCTGTTTGCCATTTCTCTCTACTGTTGAAATTGGGAGGAACGCGCATTTAGTTATGAGGATCACAAATCAGTGCAGGTGGTATGCATTATTCTATCTCACTAGGTAAAGGGCGCACATGAAGAAGGCAGCTGATTAGATTGCAAGCTTTTGAATGCAGGGTCGTCTCTTTTTCTGTCTTCCCGTCTGCTCCAACCATGTCTACCTGGGCATCTTTGTATCATGTCTCTTGCAAGTTCTGTACGACATTTATACTTTATTTTGATTTGTTATGCATTTAGCCTGTTGGTCCTGTACGTCTTTGTACAATGCTCTATTTCACCACTGCCAATATATATATATATATATATATATGTATATATATATACATAAATATGTGTATATATATATATATATATATATATATATATATATATATATATATATATATTTCCCATTAAAACTAGAGTACCAGCTGTGAGTTTAGAGCCACAATAGCCACTTAATTTGAAATACTCAACGCTACTGACCTTAGTACTGAGATATCTTGCCACTTATTAGCTGGAGAGAATTCCTTAGCATTTGCCTTGATTAATTTCTGACAAGGGCCCTCGAGCTGCCTTCCTTGAACAGCGCGTATATGTATAATTGTGCAGGTTGGAGCCTATTCTGCCCCACGCAGCCAGATGTAGACCATCAGACGCTTATAAGGCTACGTTTTCCACTGAGTGCGTCCATGTGGCAGCGTGTCTGATTGTAAGTGTCAGGCCAGGACCTGGCATGCTCTCTCTATGGCTACAAGGAAGGCAGTTTTGTCTTTATTCCCTGATAAGCTGCCTCCCATAAGCACTAATCAGTTTAATGGAGAGGCCTCCCAAACTGCACTCAGCAGGCCCCCCGCCTCCCTGGCAGAGGCAGATAGCGCAGACAGAAAAATTACACACGTTATTAACCCTTTGTCAAGGCACTTCTGACAGGGACACGCTACAGATGAATGGAGCTGTTAATAAGAAGGAGATATCATTACAGTGGTTTAACACAGGGAGCTGATTCATAACATTGTGTCTTCGTGAGCGCCTCATTGAGCCAAAAAAAAAAAAAAGTAATACACGGTGTTAGAGTAAAGACAAGTAGTTATTCATAATCGCTCCCTGGGACAGTAAATGTAAGAATATTACCACTCAGGGAAGTTTATCACAAGCTGCACGTTGGCACAGTAGTTAGCATTGCCGACCTCACAGGGGCCATGGGTTCGATTCCATCCAGGGCCCAATTTGCACAAAGTTGTGTATGTTCCCTCCGCGCTGCATAATACGTAGGCGCTATATAAACCACTGTTAATTAGTTAATAAATACTTATTATATTTTTAATGAAACAATATAATACAATTATATTGTTGCATTCAATACCTTATTGATTTTTCAGTCGTACACACGGTGGAAATATTCCTTCCATCGATTCGCTAGGAAGTAATGGCATCGCTGTGTAGCGAGGCACTTCATGCCTCATACCTCAGCAATGTCACTAGATCCCAGTGAGTTGACAGTCTGGCTGAATATTGTTTGCACCCATAAAATGTCAGCCTTCACTATGTGTGGGTGTTGAGTCCGTTCTAAACAAGGATTAGAAACTCTTGACAAGATTATGGTTCCAATTTAAGATTCCTGGTTTTAGTTTTACATAACTGATTTTAATGATTGGAGATATATATATATTTTATAGAAGTCATGCTCAAATATATCTCCCTTGGATGAGCAGTACCAATTCCTAAGTGTATCCCCCTGGAAAATTCAGAAGTTGGAGGAATCTTTTTGGGAGCTGGGTGATATTCCCTGAGGTGAATCCCTTAAACAAATGTTATCTGCAGATATCAGAGTTTATGGATCTCTCAGAAATACTTATCATTCCGCTATTCATAACAGCATAGAAGAGTTACAAAGGGACATCTCATTTAAGAAAGCTGAATATTGGGAGGAGGGGGGTAGCAATGGAGAGGATCTGTTGTATAGCGTAGCACAATTTGTTCTTCTTAAAAAATGTCAAACCTAAGTAAAATATCTATTTGCTATGCTGTTCTGCAGCATTTTTAACACATTGTAGTAGTGTTCCTATGAGGGAAAGTACAGCAGTGATTCGTGGATCAATAGTGCGTTGTTCTTTACTAAGGTGGATTCTGCAGAAAGATTATCTGCCCGTATCTCTGTGTCAGACTCAGACGAATCATACTTTAATAAGGTGTATCCAGCGATCTTGCTGTAGTGTTGTAAGCCCCTGTTAATCCTCGGCTGGTGTGACCGTGACATCTCACTGCCTCACAGGACCTTCAAGCTGGCGAGGGGTTAACTCATTATTCCCATGTTCCTAGGCTGTTTATGTTCTGAAGAATACCGTCTGCAAAAGGCGACACCTCACAATTTCCTTTTTTCGATTTCCCTCACCCAAGTCCCGCTTCTTATTTGTTATTTATGCAATAACGACGGGGGGGACGGGACGAATTTATTTGTTTTTTACTCTAGGTTTTAGCCCCAGAATATGGCGGAATGAATTCAATTACCTCCGCTGACTTCCCCGATGCCGCTGCAACTACTCGGGGAGAAGCGAGATTATTTTCTTTTACACTTGCGGGGATGGAGGATCTGGGCCATATTAAAATGAGAAGCAGCTGTCTGCTCAGAACTGTCATATAGCAAAAAGAGCAACTTTCTCGCAGAGGCCAGATTTTACAATAAGCTGTGAGAACCAGGATGTTTTCCGCCGGCTCTCACACCTCCGCAGTGGGAGGGGGGGCATGTGGCCCGTCTAGCTTGAGGCCCCCGTCAGACAAGAAACTGATGGAGAAAAGCATTAAAAGTCATAACAGACATGGAAAAATAGTATTAGTAGTTAACGTGCTGGCTATGTATGTTGTAGTTCGGTGCCCACCTTGGCTTTAAGGTGGCAGCCATTTTGTGTCAGAACCGTTATTCAGCTGCTCGAGAATTGATTAAGCTGCATTCGCTTATATATTGCTTCAACCCAAAAAATGGCTGCCTGCCCTGGGTATAAGCGATAGGAAAATTATCTGAAAACACAGTTTAGTTTCAATACCGGTGAATTTCCCGAATGCATTAACATTTTAAACTTATCTCCATTTTCCGGAGAATAGAACGTTACACATAGCTCATCGCATAGACAGAACATATTTTTTTCCTATGTTTGCCGTTATAAATCAGTTTATTTATTTTTCTCATTTTGTTTCCGTGGTGTCATTCCTAAGCATGACATTTTTTTATTGAAGTTCAAACACTGATGGAACCAAATAGAGGGAAAAGCATTAATTATTTTGCACAAACGTAAATAAATATAGCATTATTTGTATATTTTCACATACACGCTGTTACTGCATTAATTTTAAAACTTTCTATAAATGTATTCAAAGTGAAGTAACAGGGAATATTGCAAAATTACATTTTTAAAGTACTATCCATTGGTTTGTTGAGTGTTTTAAAGTGCAAAATAAAGGTAATGTACTCCCAATTTTTCAATTTCATATTCCCCAGTAGATAATAAGATGATTTGTAAATATTCTAATTCATTTTATAGGTTTTATTTTATTTCCTTGCTAAGTTTTACCTCAAAGTTAACATACTTTGACACTCAAAAATAATGTAAGTGAATTGACCTGTACACACACTTTCTGACAAGCATTTGCTTCAAATCTGCCTGCAGCATTCAGAAGTGTTACTGGCTGGTAACAAATACACTGGCGTTCTAAGATGTCTTAATGAGCGCGCTGCTAACACTCTGTATTTGATGCCTACAACACTAAGGGCTAGATTTACTAAACTGCGGGTTTGAAAAAGTGGAGATGTTGCCTATAGCAACCAATCAGATTCTAGCTATCATTTATTTAGTGCACTCTACAAAATGACAGCTAGAATCTGATTGGTTGCTATAGGCAACATATTCAGTTTAGTAAATATACCCCTAGGGGTTAACTGAGGCAGCAACGTTGTTCTAATAAAGTAAAATAAAAACTAACAGTATCAGTTTGTGTCCGCCTGGAAGGCGGGGGGGAATTGGTTTAGACCAGTGGTGCTCAATTATTTTTGTTAGCTGGGACCCCAGTGGTGACAATGTGTCATTTTCAGGGATCCCAAATGGGGCAATTCCCAAAAGAATGTATTGCATGCAGATCTCAGATTATGAGACCCCATTTTGTATTCTGACCTACAAATTGCACCCATCGGGCTTAAACTACTGAAAATCACTTGATACATATCAGCTGAATCGTCCAGTGCACAAGTTAGACACATTAGCACCAATTCCCATGTCTATAATGCTTATCTATCCACTAGAAGGCATCAGACAATAATACTTTGTAATTTGTCGTATTATCGTTTGTAGGGGCCATGCCTTAAAAAAGTGTTAAGTTAACGTTTAATAAAGTTTGTGAATTCCACGTTGGGGACACGTGGCTGATTTTTTGCGGTATGCCCGATTTGACAACACGGGTTGTAAAGTAGTTCTGCTGGGATTGGCATATTTCAGCTCGTCGTAAAAGAGAAAACCTGACAACAGCTCTGTGTATGACCAATCTATATCACTCAGGCCCTTCTGTGCACTGGGGTTGGTGTACCACAAACACATTTATTAATGTCCTTTTCATAATGTGATATATTTATGGAAACGACAAGGGATTGCACCAAGATCCCCTGGTAATTTGGTGCCGTGCGGTAACACTATCACACAGCCTTACACACAGCTAAGACTCTACGTGACACTGCTGAAGTCCTTTTAGAATGACATAAGTTACAATGTTCCTCTGTGAAATCTGCTTTTCCTGCCTGTGTGTGGCCCTGTGTCAGGCCTTAGTACTACTGTCCTGATGCTTCTACAGGAATGCAGCCCACCTTCAGATTGTGGGGGCTAAGTCATCCTCACAAAAGACCCTTTGTTGCAGTCTGTGAAATTTTTAGCATTTGGATGGTGGGCAATCCTATCTAATGGTGGGCAGGTAGAGGGAAGAATGCACAGCATCTGCAACGTTCCATCTCCTAACTGAATTCAGATGTTCTAAGGCCTGGAGTTTCCTCATACAACTAATTGTGTTCACATTACGGATTCTGAGAAGTCTTAACAACACAAAATAGAGCTACAGAACACAGATTTGCCAAATCTGCACAAGACTACTCTTAATCCTCTGTTGCCTATGATCAGCATAATAGAAAAATCTTTATTTTAAAATAATTTTTAGAATACGTTCTTTTCTTAATTGCAGCTGACATTTGAAATAAAGAAAATAATCCATTTCCAAGCCTGCCAGTAACATCATTGCTTTCATTGACTATTTAATATTCTTAGTCATTTTACTTTATTTTACAACCGTGAACCTAAATGCTGCATTTGGCGATTAACTTAAGAAAATATTATCTTAAGTATACGTTCGTGCCATAAAACCACTGTTTGCAGTGAAAATATATAAAAGTGTTCCTTGACCCTACACAGGCAGCCATTTTGTGGGCTAAACCAATATTCGGGAGAATGCAGCCTATCATTACACTAGAGGGTAAATGTATCAATCTGTGGGTTTGAAAAAGTATAGATGTTGCCTGTAGTAACCAATCGGATTCTAGCTGTCATTTTGTAGAATGTACTAAATAAATGACAGCTAGAATCTGATTGGTTGCTATAGGCAACATCTACACTTTTTCAAACCCGCAGCTTGATAAAATTTACCCCCAGGAATAAATAACAACACCGGCGGAGGCAGCCATTTTGTGGGCTGAACCAATATTTCCGAGGACTAAATAACAACACTGGTGGAGGCAGCCATTCGTAGGCTGAACCAGTATTCGTAAGCCCTAAATAACAACACTAGTGGAGGCAGCCATTTTGTAGGCTGGACCAATATTCATGAGAATATTCATGAGAATGCAGCCTAACTCATTAGGAACCAGTGACATGTTATTTTAGAAATTATAATGAGCAGAATATATGGGTCATGGGATTCTTCTATGCCATCAAATTCTGTGCTTCTAATGAATTTATAGTTGAGTGTGTAGAGGAGACGGGCGCACTTTAATTTAAGAGCCAGTTTTGTCATTGTGGCAAAATCTAATGTTGTTGTTGTACTAGAGAAATCCCGCTGGCCTGAATGACCTGCAGGTTTCCTCAATGCCGTTCTTCCAGTCACACGGAGCTAGTAAATCTTAGCGGTATTTATTTTATTTATTTATTTTACTATTCGATAAACATCATTTTAGGCTCAAATATGTTCCCTAGGAGCCGCACCGCCGTCAAAATAAACACAGATGTGATGTAAGGGAACCAAACAATCACTGTGATGCATAAAATGCAGGAACATACAGGCTGGGGGACCATTCTGGTTCTGGCAGAATTACATGCTCGGTAGCATCCAACTCTAAAGGTCTGGTCACCTTGGTATAATTGCATCTCAAGAGGTCCCTTGTCAATTTCCCGTTACCTCATTTAACCTGAGTGAAGACCTTTCTGACTGGATTCATTAACCTCCTCGATGCAAGTAAATAATAATAATAATAATACACACTATCCTATATGATTATTACAAGGAAATAGTCAATTCATAGCAAAACTGACAGCGCTTGTTTAGGCATAAAGCCTGGGGGGATTTCTGCGCTCTGTCACAATGAACGTTTCTGTTGCATTTTATCCATTTGCATAATGTTCACAAACTCGATGAGTAAAGCAGAACTTTCATGTAAAGTCTCCAGAGGAAAGGAGAAGTTTGCTTTCTTTTCTCTTGTATTTAGATTATTGCATATTCCCTTTAATGTTTATTATAGATATCTTGGCTGTCATAGTCGGACAGCACAGTATAGGGGACATACATTAGACCTGGAAAGCCAGAGTAGGAAGTATATACATGTATGTGTACATGTACAATGAAGGAATTTCTAGAGAGATAAATGTTTAGCCAACCAATAGGGTTTCAACTTTTATATACAGTCATTCTGGGTATTTTTTTAGTTTTGTTTTTGACATACACTCTTGAAAAAAAGGCAAATTGAGAAAAGACGGAGATACAAAGTTTTAGTTCTTTTGTATACTTTGTGGAAAAGGAAAATATATTTTATTACAGTAATGCAAGTGTCAAAAAATGTAAATCAATTAAAAGAACACAAAACACAGAAAGACAAAAAAAACAATTCTGAAAGCAAAAGAAAACAAAAATGTTTTGTGTGTTTTTAAAACAAAACTATCAGCAATATAAAGTGTTTAAATATAAAAGTAATTAAACTTTTGGGGTAGAAGGTGTTTTTTAAATTAACAATGATAATAATAATAATAATAATAATAATAATAATAATAATAATAATAACAACAACATTTAGGGGATATATTTACTAAACTGCGGTTTTGAAAAAGTGGAGATGTTGCCTATAGCAACCAATCAGTTTTTAGCTATCATTTTGTAGAATGTACTAAATAAATGAAAGCTAGAATCTGATTGGTTGCTATAGGCAACATCTCCACTTTTCCAAACCCGCAGTTTAGTAAATATACCCCTTAGTGTTTTGATTGAGGATCCTCCTCTTTAGTCGTAGTCTAAAAACTCTGGATATACCAGTTGCAACAGTGACCCCTGCAGTTCACGTAGATCTAAAAAGGATTAATATACCAAATACACCGTATGACTGTACTTTCCATTAATACAAATAATTGCACATTTCCCTTATTTCATTTGCACAACATATGAGAAAAGGACGTCATTGTACTCTTGGTGGGTTTGGATCCCATTCTCATTTTCACACAGCTTCTACAGAGAAGCTGTTTGCTGAATACTTTACAGTTAAAAGAAAGGATTTGTCCTTTACCCGAGCTGCATAATAACATAACTAATGGCTCTGTGTAAACATATGAGGCTGTCCTTTTAAAATTGCCTATTGAAGATTTTATTCTTTATTTTTGAGTTTTCCAGCAAATGACAATCATGTCGCCACTCAGTGAAATTTGGACCGAATTTTACTTCCTGTTTCAAAGGTCAGGGAAAGCTGACCCCGGCAGCCGCGCAAGGTTACTGCATTATTCATATCATTGACTTTGTGTCAGCTTCCACATTTGTGCAAAAGGATGTTTTATTCATTCATCTCATTTAGGGCCCTTCTCTGCACCTGTTCTACCATTAAGTACCCTGTAATTTGCATTTGATGCTAATTTAGTTTCATATCAGTCTGCTCCCCCTAGTTAATTTAATTTTCCGAGACCCTTTTCATTACTCCAGAAATGTTTTTTGCGCTTTGCAGCTCAAATCTACACAAAGTAATTGTATAAAATGGCTTTTTTTTTTTTTTCTTTTTTTTTTTGCTTAGTCTTTTAGAAGATTCCACTGTTTAGTTTCTTAATTCCTGTAATTAGTGATGGTTTGATTAATGCTTCAAAGGGTTAAATGAAGATGCAGAGAATCTGTTTGTTCTGTGGTGTTTGAATCTTTCTGTCTCTAGATGTACTCACTGTATGTGTGTTTATATATATATATATATATATATATATATATATATACATATGTGTGTGTGTGTATATATATATATATATATATATATATATATATATATATATATACAGGATTTGGTTTCAGATTTGTTAACCAAACCAGAGCCATGATTTCCCTATAGTTTCTATCTAACCTGCCCCTTCTTTCTATAATGTAGCAAATATCAGATTTTAACGTATATTTCTTTCGCGAAATGATTAAGTACAACTGTTCTAGAGGCTCTTATTGAAGTGTGTATGGGGCTTACTTGTAAAACACCCCCAACAAGTTATAAAACTGCATCACTCAAATGGAATTAATACTTTTTTTTATATTAGTCATGAGTGACATGGTAATGTAAATATTCACTGGCTAATGTCATCTAATTCCAGAATTCGATCTTAGCCATAAAATATAAGTCACGTTTTATTCCTCCTGAAACTAGTTACCTTTTCACAGTTTTTATTGCATGCCCACAGCGTTTGTTAAATATCTGTCAGTGATCTGTTTTTGCAATCACATAAAGTCCTTCTACTTTTTGTTTGTTAATCACAGATTACATAGACGCTCACAAACAGTTAACATTCCCATCCGTATGTCGGTACTTCTTAGAAGTCATAACGTTGCGGTGGAATTATACCGTCTTAAATGCTCCTATTAATGGCTTTTTACCAGAAAGCAAACAAGTAAAATAAAAAAAGATACAAGGATGCAAAGTTATATGTTTGAGCTGAAGTCGTCCTCTCACTTATTGTAGAGGGGCCTCTCCGATACACTGGCACGGAGAGGGTTAAAGGTGACATTTCTAAATATGTTTGTTTGTTTTAATCAAGCAGGGATGGACCTGGCTCTTTAAATAACATTTACAGCTTTCCCCAGCATCAACCCAAGACTCAAAGCAGACCTGACCTATGCCATGGGTCACCGTGAAATAATATGCCTGTGTAATTTTTAGGTTTCTCATATTTCATCTCCTCCCCCCCTCCTCCAAGCCTGTAATTTAGAATATCAGGCCAGATCTAGAGGGGGAACAAGGAGGAGAATTGGACAAATTCATTGCAAATTTCAGAACTCTTTCCTGGTGCTTGAACACCGTTGTGTGGTGTGAATGACAATGATTGTATCAGCGTGGAACAGTTTTTTTGGATTTTTTTTTTATTTCATGGGGACCGCCCATAATAATAACATGGAGGGTCTCTAAAATACTGGCAGCCAAAGAAATCAATCAAGCCTGTTGGCTGTTGTGAATGATATAGTCATGCTTAGTGATTTCTTGTGTTGGCAGTTTTCTGGTGTGTCCACTGTACAGAAAAGTACATTTGCCTTAGAATGTAACACTTTACATATTGTACAAAAACTATATGTAGAATAAATATGAAATTAAAGATACCTAGGGTATGTTTACCAGAAGGCGGGATACCAGAGCATCTACAAGATATCCAACTGTTGCTGCTTTACAGCTTAAAACAAGACTCTAAAGCTGGGTACACACTACACAGTTTTCATCCAATAATCGGCTCAATCAGCCGACATAGGACCGCTCGTTCAAAAGTCGGGTCAGTGTGTACAGTGACACGGTGGTCGAAAGTCTGCCCAAATGGACGATTGTCGCCTCATTTGGTTGGTCGTACCGTTTAATATTTTTGTTCCAATCTCGTTTCCGCTGTGTAGTGTGTATAAACTTCCGACCGATCCACAACAGTGAGTACGAAATTACGGTCATTGCTCACGACAACATGTCTGTAAGAAGTCGCTAAAGGGACGTCCGCTCTTCCCTTTATCGTCCTAAACAAGGCTAGTGTGTATGCAGTCCATGGACCGAGCGATCGGACCATCGATCGTATGTAAAATCGCTCGGCATAAAAAGTTGGTTGAAATTTCTGTAGTGTGTACCCAGCTTAAGACATAGACTATTGATGACTATTGATGACAGAATGGAATTTAAGCCAAGGCAAAAGTGCTTTTGGCAGAGCCTTCCCCCCTCCCATACCCCTTCCTGCTTGAGAAGGGCCCTCTGAAATATTTGTCATCCTGATTCCTATTTCAGTTATTTGATTTTTTGTCGAATCTTTAGTAATCTTGTGAAATGCCCTTACTGAAAATGTTTTCCTAGGTAATAATACAGCTTTCAATTTTTAATGCCAAATGATGAATGCAACAGAAATAACAAGAAATATGTGTGAAAATGCATCTATATATGAAACAAATTAAACTTGATAACTTATTTGCCCCAAATTTATTGGAACTCTGCACTTCAAAGTTATAGTTCAAATCGTCAGTATTTCAAAAAGACGTCTTACACTTTAATTAACATATGTAATATTGTAGTCTCTTAAGGTCTGGGTCAATACTACTGTACTGCTACTACTATTTAATATTAATAAGCAAGCAATAAAATAGTCTGCTACAACAACCACTTCTATAAATAATAATATTCCTTAAAAATGAGAATAGTCACATAATAATGCCTCCACTGTGAATTTTGGTAATTTTTGCAATAATTTTGGTAATATTGTCTTAATTATGTACAAAGAGAACAGGTAATACACAGGCAGATGTGTGCCACACGGTGGGTGGCTCAGTGGTTAGCACTTCTGCCTCACAGCACTGGGGTCATGAGTTTGATTCCCAACCATGGCCTTATCTGTGTGGAGTTTGTATGTTCTCCCCGTGTTTGCGTGGGTTTCCTCAGGGTGCTCCGGTTTCCTCCCACACTCCAAAAACATACTGGTAGGTTACTTGGCTGTTATTAATTGCCCTTAGTCTCTCTCGGTCTGTGTGTGTGTATGTTACGGGATTTAGATTGTAAGCTCCAATGGGGCAGGGACTGATGTGAATGAGTTCTTTATACAGCGTTGTGGAATTAGTGGCACTATATAGATAATGATGATGATATTACAAACATTATGTCATGTAACTTTAAGAAGAGGATAAAACTTGCTCAAAGGAGCTTACAATTTAGCGGTTCACTTTCGCCCAGCGGCAGCCTGCGCCTGCTGCATTGAAGGGGTTAACGTCCTGAGGGCTCACCCATGCTGCAAACACCAGTATCTCTATTTGTGTCGCCATAGTGACAAGGAGCGATCAAACCTCTTTATCTGCTGAAATGTGCACCAAATCAATGGCCCATCTCTTTATAGCAGGAGCAGCTAAGGGTTATACTCTCTGCCTTTTTAATGAACCCAGCCAAATTGTCCAATCTCCTCTCCCCGGCGCAGCCCCTGCTCATCAGTCGCTCAGAATGTTTTTAATTAAACGTTCACAGGGATGCTGACAGATTCAGCTGTTGTGGTCGTTCTGCACTTGCTGTGGTCTATAATTTTATTTATTGGTACACTCTACCTTATTATTATCATGTATTTATATAGCACCAACCTTTTACCCAGTGCGTTACCATCAGATCATGTTTATTCTGCCCCAATGGAGCTTGCAATCTAATTCACTATCTGAGGCACACAAACGCACACACTAGGGCCGGTTATTTTACCAGAACATGGGAGGATATTCAAACGTTAATCATTTATCATGTATGGAAGGTACAAAATAAAATATTGTCAAACATAAAGTCTAGAGCTTGATTGTGCCCCCACTCCGTCCATCCCACCATGATCCTGTCAGTGTCACATGTAGTTCTGTCCTCGCATATATAACGTTAGCGGACAGGTCACTGCCTCCCACAAGATCAGCTCACCCATCTCCTGAAATCATTTGTGCTGCTGTGAGCACGCCAATGATCTCACTGGGAACAGGTAGTTTAATCCTCATCCACAGAACACACAGATGAGCAGGAGATGAAGAATGATCACACGGTGCTCTGACCCTACTCAACGCACCTCTAAAACGGACAGCCAATCACAAAGAACTGAATATATCATAGTAGGGATGGCAATTTTTGCCTGGCATGTCTTCTCAAGGGGGTGCACTGCCGTGTCTCTTTGTTAGGAGGAGGACCCTGTTTTGGACATTGCTGCATATAATTCTAAGGAGACTCACTAAAGCTGTCTTAACCACAGAGAATTCATGGAGGACAAAACTTGTGTGTAGCGAGGAGCCAACCACTAACTATGTTAATGTACCCTGAGGTTTGGCAAAGCCCCCGAAAATGAAGTCTACAAAAAAATTCTTTGTATACAGCCCCATTGATTGCCCTTAAACACATTCCTTCCAGCACCAATCTGTACTACTCGCTTAAAAACACATATCTATCACTCCTTTAACTGCTGTACTAAGATCTTGGTTTTTGATATCGTTACGCCTTTTACCATACCTAATATGCCAAGCCGCAGGATTCTGGTGGCGGATTCAAAGCATCTTAGGTACATCACATAAAACATGGGAAAACTGGACAGAATAGAAGAGGGTCTGGTTTTATTTAATGTGAGATTGAAAGATAACATTAAACCTCAAAAGTGTCGCTACACCCCAATGTTTGTTTTTATAGATCAATTATATTACTGATATTGGTCCCTGTAAACTGGGCGATCTTGGAATGCAAGAATTAAAGGGATCTTCACCCTCCAACAACTTTTAAGTTATAGATTTGCACCTTCCCTCGTGCAACTTGTACTAAATACATGGGTTTATGTTACTTCCTTCCAAACCTTTTTATAAACTAGGCATACAGTTGACTTTGTTGTATTTGCCATTGGACTTCAAGATCCATATTGTAGGGTTACATAGAACAGCAGACTCATTTTAAATGTAGCCTTTTAGGGTTGAGCTCTAAGAGGAGTTGACTTTCTTCTCTACTTTTCAAAACACAAAGTTTAACATATTTCAAGGGAATCCACGGCAGGCTGTTAAGTGTGTGACTGGTTTCATTTTGGTTTTTCTGTTCCTTTGCATGCATGCACATTTTTAAAATGATTTTGTAGACATTTCTGGCATAAAGGATCACGTTAAAAAAAGTCATATCACAGACGAAGGCTTGAATTCAGGATGAAGTGAATGAATGCTTGCCTTCATATGCAGATGGAAATTGGGTCTACAAGAAAAACTGTTCTTAAAAAAAGAGTGACGAGTTGGAAAGCAAGAGTGATAGGGTACTTGGACCTGTAAGAGGAACAGTTCCAAAAGATGGACAGTTGGGAAGAATGATAGGACTAGGCGGTAAGAGAAATGCCAGCAGACAGAGAACTCAGGGGAGCAGTGGATGCCTTAGTGATTGACAGCTCTACTGTTTATTCAGCCAACCTATGCTAGCGTTCCCCACAGGGCTGCAACTGATTAAATCAGGAGCAGCTTCTGATCAATACTATTAGAGATCGTTGTCGTTAACTCTCCAGGAGTCAGGGCACGTATCAACCTGCTCAGTTGTTGCTGATTAGTCAGTACATAGGTTTGCACATGGGAAGGAATGAAAAGAGGGGGTACGGCTGTTTAACTACTTCACTGCCATTTGCGGCAATGATTTCTTCAATTCCGATCAATCAATACGAACTTACATCAAAAGTTTGATTTTGTAGCAACTGTTAAGGGAAAATGAGATTGATTTTTTTTTTTTTTTTAGATTCATGCTTGGTTCTGAATAATAAGCCTTGTAGCAATTTTTAGGAGTAATTTAGCTAACTGTGTGTTTGCACGTACAGTGAATCTCTGCATGTTGGCAATGTTCAAGACAAGAGTCATCTGTCCAATTGTATGTACTTATATAAGAGGGCCCTACTCGAGGTTGTATTCTCCAGGCATCAGTGCCTTGATCATTTTTAAAGGGAGTTGGACTGTGTTGGTGGGATGGCAGTATCTGATTGGACGGATGCCACGGCCAACTCCAGGTGAGAGTAGGTACGCCACGTTTAATAAATCCAAGAAGCCGGGATTTCCATCTGTTGTGCTTTTCAACAGATCTGAAAGATGTCTGTCACTGCTTTTGCTGAGCCTTATGGTGAGCAGAGGTGTCGGCACTTAAAAAGGCACTGTAACACCGTAAACAAATGATGTGCAATGCAAATTTTATGTTGGTGGCACGTTTGGGAAAATGTATCCACCCAACGGAGGCAGCCATATTGTAGCCTGGAAAAATATTCTTGAGAATGCAGTCTAGTCGTTCAGCAGGAATCTGTGTGCCTTAGTGGTATCGCTGGTGAATATTGGCTCAGCTGACAAAATGGGCACAGTTATTTGTAAATTCATACTCTGCAATATCTTATTTATTGATTCTGACAGCTGTCCTGATTTTCTGTGGCCAGAAGGGGCGTGGCCTCACCTGAAAGAACACACGCTGTTGGCAGGTATGTTGGTTCAGCCCACAGAATCCTGTCATTGGTCATTACAAGTTATAGCTTATCATTGTTCTTTGCAGCGGAACATGGTTTGCCCAGGTGCACTGTACCGTCTTGTACTGGGCAGTTGACTGTGTTTAAGTATTCCTGCTCTTCTGTGTACAAAAATAACAAGGAAGTGTGTTAACTTCTCATTTACTATGTGGCGTTCCTGCAGCTTGAGAGAAATAAAAGCAACCGCTTGAGTCCCCTGGCGTTATGCAATTTTTAATAATAGGTTTACTCTAATGAAGTCTACAGGATTATTTGCAGATTATTACGAGGGCCCACGGTTTATTGTATCTGCTCTAAATGTGATTATTTTTAATCACGAGAAGGAGTGAATGCCTCTATCTAATAGCTATTTCTATTTTATTTAATGATGTGAGCACTGGCCTGCCACTTTTTCCCTCCAGTTTTACAGGCCAGTCCCCCAGGAGCAGAGCTAAACTGGAGGTAGGTCTCCGGTTTATGAGCAGTAAATTGAGAGCAATTAGCCTGTGCATTGATGCTGCAGAAAGCAGGCAGGGTTTGAAATTTTGCAAAGTAACTCCTTCAGGGCCTTTACTGTAGCGCTGAGGCCTGTGGTCCTCTAGGGGTTAACATATGGCCTAGCTAGGAATGCAGTGCTCACCCTATATGCATGCACATTGCACAAAAATAAATATACACGGCAGTGCTCAAAGATCGTCCTATAATGATATGTACAGTCAAGTCGGAGAGCGCAAATTAAAAAAAAAAACAAAAACAAACAAAAAACAAATGAACAGAAGAGAAGGAAGCAGCATATTTTGTTTTGATTTATGACGGAATTAATTGAGGAAAACTGTATGTGTTGTGAATTTAATGGAGTGTGCAGAAGCAGCGATTGTGCCGAGCTGTAAATCACAGGTTAGAAGCCAGGCGGAGAGAGAGAGAACACAGCAGAGAGAACACTGGACCCGCAGTTTTGTCCCTCAGTAGTAGCATTGTAGGTAGGCATGAATTAGCTCTTCAGAGGCACAGATTCCATGCTATAAATCCCAGGCCGGGCCCAGCACACACACTGCGGGTAACACAGCACAGAGGAGAGAGAGGGGCAGCCTCTGCTTGTGTTGTTGTTAGCTACTTGGAGATGACTTCTGCTGAACGGAAAGACTCTGGCTCCATATTGTCGCCAGCAAAAAAAACAGAAACATAAGTCGCACATGTGGTGAGAGGGGGGGGGGGGGACTCTCCTCATTACAGTGGGAATAAGTGGTCGAGGAAGCCATGGAATATAAGGAAGGAACATGGTTCCTTCTCTGTGGCTATATTTCTGCAAACTTCTGAAGAGCAAAAAAATTTTTACCTCAGGAATTATCTCTGTATGTAAAATATTACTTTCCTCCCGGAGCATTCAAAGTAGTTTTTGTCCATACGTCATCGCTCGGTCTATTTACTAAGACAAGGCGATAGGCCTGGTTTTCAATCGCCGCATATTCGCAGAGATGAAGAGCCCTTATCGCCGTGATTTATCAATAAAGTCTCTTCGTGGCACCTGAGCAATACTCGTCTGCTTTGCCGTTACGCATGCGCAGTGGAACTTTCAACGGGCTAAAAAAATATTAGTTAAAAATAGATAAAAATATTTTAAAACAGTTGTCTTATTGCCTAATGAAAAAAAGGCTTTATTCAAACAATAAATCACTTTTCCATTCATTTGTTTCTATTATGGCCACCCAGAGCAGAAGAAGAATTTTGGCAGTACAAGTACCACCCGACCCTTGTTAAATATGCTACCTACATGCTTTGCTTTAGAAAGCTATCACAGTAGAATCCTGGTGAAACTTATGGTCGGTGGTGGTTAACTCTTATCATTGGCGTTAATCCATATGATAGAAAGGGCTTTTCTCCATTTGATAAATAGGCTCATAAGTCAATTTTTGATGGCCAGATTATCAGAATTAAATGTCACTTTTCAAATTTTTAGATTTTCTTTATTGTTTATATAGTGTGTACTATTTACACGGTGCTGTACATTTGATATTTCCATCTAATGGGTATATTTACTATACTGCGGGCTTGAAAAAAAGATGTTGCCTATAGCAACCAATCAGATTCTAGCTGTCATTTTGTAGAATACAATAAATAAATGACAGCTAGAATCTGATTGGTTGCTATAGGAATCATCTCCACTTTTTCAAACCCGCAGTTTAGTAAATATACCTCTAAATGGGACCTTGCATGACCTGATCCTTCATGTCCGTTAATTGGTGGGTAAACTGTCTGAGATCCGACCATTCACTGGAGTTCCGAAAAAATCATTTATAGTAATTGTTATATATTCTGAGAAGTCTTCTATCATTCTGATATTATCCCAAACAATTTCTCAAATTATTAACTATTGATTATTCTTACTGTAATGCTTATTTCCCTCTGCTGTTTTATTGGTTTGTACCACTGATGGAGCTCATAAGATCCTTCATATGTGCTAATTTATCAATCAAATCCTTCCCACTTACGTGACGTCACTTTGAAACTCTTCTACAATGACGGAACATAATAGAAAATAGAATACGTGCCTTAAAAAGATAGATGCCTTTCCATTGGATATCTATATATAATGATTCAAGGAGCATGTCCAATACCTGTCCATTACCTGATGCTAATGAGTTAAACTTTAGAGATATTAAAGCATTATATCAACAACCACAAATTAAGAAACTAAAGGAAAAAAACAATTAGGCCTATAATAATTTTAATAATTTAAATATTAGTCATGAAGATCAATTTAGTAATTGTAACTTTTTTATATATAAACTTTCTTTTTATCGGAGTAACACAAACCAAACAGAAATCAAAAAAACATATCACACAGTACATAAATAAATGATGTATCCACGTATAGTATAAAGCATTAACAAATAAACAATAATAAACTGTGTCCAAAATGAAGAAATAAATTGGCAATGATAACCAAGATATCAATAGGTTAATTTTTTGCAAAATTGAGCACAATTTCTGTCAACATTCCATGTGTGGTCAGATCTTATTAACATGTTAAGTTTATGTGACGTATTTGCAGTGAGTTATAAATTTGGGAATACAATTTGTATCAGGGGGTATATGTCTAATATTAAGGTGAACATTATCTTTTGTTTTCTTTATAGCAATCTACATCCCATTACTTTTCCTCTAATTGTAACTTTATTTAATATACATAATGTATATATGAACTAGGCCAATTCATCCTTCCTTGGTGACTTTTCTACACAGAACTGTTAAATTTATAAAAATACTGCAAAAAAAAATCAGGTATAAATTCACACCAGCACTTGTTTTGTGGTAACATTTCTGTCAAAACTGTTGTCAACGTAACGAGAGACACATTTTTCGTTGATAAATTAGTCAGCTCCAGCCTAGTTTTACAGACACAGAAAGACGCCAGGAGTGAGTAGAATTATGAATGATTTCAGCAAGTGGCACCAAGGAGAAGTGTAAGAATTAATGGGCTTGGTGAGAGACTGTTATTATCATTAGAGTAACTGAAATGTCGTTAGTGTTAACCTTACTTTGGTAAAAATCAAATTATTGAAAATCGGGTAGACGGGAATTCTGGGAATTAGCGGATCAATTAGGATCACGTTCCACCAAACAACTTTATTGAAAATGATCTTTCTATTCTCAGTGAAGAAAAAGAAAAAGCCTATCTAGACGCGGATGTTTAAGAGGCCCTAACACCCCCTGCTTTGCTTCCCAGCATTAATATAATTATTGAAAACCACACTGAAAAACCCTTTGGGCTTCAAACTCACTGGAGTAAAGTTTCATTTCACCGGGAAAAAAAAAATTATAAGTCTCCACTTAAGATTATTGGCTAGCAATTATAAGTTACAAGCCCTGACATCAGGAATGGACTTATTCTGATTTTAAAACACAATAATAAAGCTTTTGGACAAAGTTGCACAGTTTTTATTGTGGGAACAGTCAAGTAAGAGATGATTTTGTGAAAGGAAATAAAAGGATGTTTTATCTATTAATAATATTTTGTTTCAGACTTTAATGAACTGGGAACTGTTCTTGAGAGTCAACAATCCTAATAGTTTTAAGCTTACGTAAATGCGAAATAACAGTGATCCACATCTTAAATTCAATTATTTCATAGAACATCTTTATTTTCTTTATGTCTATCTCTGTTTAAAATTAGTTTAATATATTCAATTGTCTGTGCTATATATTGGTTTTCTGTTTAGTTGACAAGAAATCCCGTTTCATCGATACGCGTCCCGTCACTTATGTATAAAGCACAATATCAAGCTTTTGCATATGCCAAAAAAAATGTAAAAGTGGAGATGTTGCCTATAGCAACCAATCAGATTCTAGCTGTCATTTCATAGAATGTACTAAACAGAAAGCCATAATCTGATTGGTGGCTATAGACAACATCTTCACATTTTCAAACCCGCAGTTTAGTAAATATACCCCCTGGATTGCTGCTATAATTCATTTAAGCTTTTCCTCAAATAGTGCTTGTATGACCATCATTTTTCTTATATGCACTCTCTAAAAGTAAGGGGACATTAGTTCTGTCTTTATTTCAAGTGTCAAACATTTTATTTCTATATTTTTAAATACATTTCATATATCACAACAGTCCCTATTTGGGTTGGACTGCAGATTTGCAGACTTTGAAATTATTGGGGATTCACGATAACAAGGGCGTGGTTTGGGTGCATCGTGGGAGGGGCTTATTTGTGTCTCAATTTGTTTTTTTTAGTATGCATCGGCAGCATTTATTTGCATGGATCGATGGACTTTGTTCAAATTACTGATTTTCGCCACCACAGGTGATGTTAGTTTGTCCATTTTAGCAAGTCTAAACATCCCCATTGTGAAATATCTGGAGTACCTTAATATGTGCACGATATCCACAATATTCCCTAACATCGGAGAAGTAACGTTCAGGTGAAAACAAGGGCGCCCTTCTCCCTTTATTCACCCAGACTATAGTTGCTTACTTTTGTGATCTCCCATCCGGTTCCAAAAAGTAATGCATAGGGTGCGGAGACACAATTTGAGTAATCACAGTCTCACCTCCCACTGTGCAGTGACGCGTTTCACACCATCACACCGTTGTGGGGGGGGGGGGGGCGGAGCCATGGTGATGCAATTTGCAGTGAATGATATTATCAAGTACCTTGCCCTGCCCACTTCATAGGGAAGTGGATGGGATCTGGGAGGGGGACTATTTTCCCGGGAGGACTTCCTGAAATTCTCCCGACAATCCGAGTGAGTGGACAAGTATGACTGAGTCCCCACCTAATTTAATGAACTCTGCCTCATTTACTGAAGGTTCTCACCTTTTGGATTCGCAAATATCTTCTGCCAAAAAAGGGAACTATTGGGGGGGATGATCCAACTCTTCTTGGTCATTCAAATATCTCCCGGACATCAAAATGTTGTCAATCTGGCTCAGAGTTTGTCCATCTTTTCACCTCTTCCGAAACTGACTGAGAAACATCCAGCTACTCACATCACCCCCTGCAGAAGTCACTGTATCAGCATTGCCACCCACAATTGTATGCTCAGTCCCACGTAGCTATCAGAATGATACTGCTTTATGTGTAACCTGATAGAGGTTAAAAAAAAAAAAAGTATTTCTAATAGTTAAATTACATGTTTAAAGGTAAATTGGATTCTAAATTATTTGACAACAGATTTATTTTACAAAATGAATTGATTGTATAATGAAAATAACCACGGCTCCACTCTTCAAATCACATTATAATATCGCAGACACGCACTACATCTCTATGCTAACCTATTTACTTTCCACTCATGACAGCTCTGACTATTAAAATGATTGGAACAAAGGAGAGAGAGAGGGTTGCAGAGAGGAAAGTGACATCAGACAATGGAACCCCTTTGCCATTCCTCAGATCCCCGTGCTTATAAACAAACTGAATAGAAAATAATTTTAAGCTTCCGATTGCAGGTAAAACGACATCAGTCAGAGAGATCTGGGCTCCTAAACATGTCACTGGCAGTGGTTTACTTTGTTCCTGCAAAGAGATTATCCCTCGGGCTCTAAAAAAAAACAAATTCTTTTTATGGCATGAAATATGAAGAAGGAGAATATATACAGCGTTATAGTTTGATGACCTGTCATCGGACCTGAGCACGTTCCTAAATCACCTATAGAAGACTCACGGCCTATAACTACTGTCAGCGTATTATTCTGCTTTAAATGCCTATATCACTTTGTTGCTATTATTTTCTAGGTGCTTACGTCTTTTTTTACTCGCGCAAATTTGGCTATTAACTGTTTTAAAAGATTACATTCAGAGGGATATACAACATAAAACAAAGTCAAACAGGAATATGATAAAATACAGCACAAACATCAGTTACAGGAAATAGGAGATAAGTACAACGTAATTTATTGCACTGTATGTAATACAGAATTTATCTGTATATTAGATCACATGCTGCGTATAGTATAACAGGTCAGAAAGAAAGCCTATACTGAGCTGCAAACAGCCTGGAGTCCAAGAAAAAAAAGAATGCCTCAAATTTCACATGTTGGCAAAAATACAGTGTGCCGGGTGGTAAGATAAACAGAGCAAGTATCTGGGGGCACAGTGCAATTAGAGGATTCATACGTTATTATGGTTTTAGAGCCCATGTTGTAAAGAGAGCACAATGCATGAAAGCAAACAGTGGTAATAGACGTTAAATACAGTGTGCTATGCAGAGCAACTTAAGCTGGGTACACACTACAGGGTTTTTGTTCGATAATCGGCTCAACCAGCTGACATATGACCGCTCGTTCGAAAGTCGGGTCAGTGTGTGTAGTGACACGATGGTCAAAAGTCTGCCAAAATGGACGATTGTCGCCTCATTTGGTTGGTCGTACCGTTCAATGTTTTCGTTCCAATCTCGCTTCCGTTGTGTAGTGTGTATAAACTTCAGACCGATCCACGACATTCCTCCGATACTTCCTCGACCTGGGGGGGCGTGTGTATGTAAATTTGTGATGCCTGTACCAGTCCGACGTGGTGCTGTATCCGCACATCACAGGCTTGTGTTTTGTAAAGATGTGTATTGCAAATAGGAATGAATGAAGAGACAGAGTTGCCTTCTCTTTTTATGCGGTTTTGGGTGTTAACTATAGCGAAAGCTCTGCCTCTTTATGCTAATGTCTTTGGTATATCGTTACATGCCCTGCAAATGTTGCTTCAGTGTGTACGAAATTGCAATCATCGCTCACGACAACATGGCCGTAAAAAGTCGCTAAAGGGACGTCCGCTCTTTCCTTTATTGTCTAAAACAAGGCTAGTGTGTATGCAGTCCATGGACTGAGCGATCGGACCATCAATCGGATGTAAAATCGATCGACATGAAAAGTTGGTGGAAAATTCTGTAGTGTGTACCCAACTTTAGACAGTGATTGTGAGTAACACAGCGCCATTTCACCCGTACATACACACAGATTCAGCCCGATATGGATGAATGGGTCTGTACAGGCGGACAATGCATTGAAGGCCCTATACCATAACCTGAGCGCACGCGGTGCGGCGCATGCGCACCTTACAAGAGGGCTCTGCACTTTTGAGAGCATGGTGGTTCTTCAAGGTTAGTGGGGGTCTCAGAGGGGGTAACGGACCGGCATTGGGGTCCCCACACCTCTGCGGCCTGTAGAGACCGCCCCCCTGTAGTTCCGTCACTGAGTATTTGTGTAGTAGTTGTGAGCAGATTAATAAGCATAATTGAAGCGTTGTGCACATTTTTGTATTCATGCAAATGGCCCAATTGTACTTTTACATAGAAAAACTGTGTCACTGATTGCATTGCATTGGAACATATGCATTAGTTAGAATATGGGAATGTGTAATGTAGTTATAGCACATCGAGTTTACCTAAGAAAATAGATTTACCAGCTCTAAATAGTTAGATAAGAAAACACAATAGCATTCACATGGTTGATTACTGGCAAACAGTCATTTTGCTCTATGTAATTATAACACTTATTATTCCTACTCTATTATCTGATAAATTGGGGATTTAACAAGAAGTCACAACACCATGCAGACATGTGAACTGATCATCTCTCCGTAGAGAGAGCAGCCAGCATCGTACATAGCAGGCTGTTGCTCAGAGTGGTTCTACCTAATGAAGTGATTGTAGACTAGACCTAGGATTGTTAGAACTTATTTTGAAGTGGTTCCTCCTTTGTGCTAATGGCTTTTCAGCATCAGGATCTCATGTTATTCCTGCTCCAACAGCATCTTGTGATGTATGCGCCGTCTCTCTCCTGACAGTGGAATATTGGGAGCTCGGAAGCCTATACATAAAATGCACAGTTATTATAAGATTACTGTTTCATTCCTTTTGAAGCCAGAGGGCTATATAAAACATTACGGCTGTGAAGAATCTCTGGCCCGTAAAACAACAATGGAGTTAACCTGTTGAATGCAGGAGAGACTAGTAATTCTCTGGTCCTCTAAGGTGGACACATTAAAGTATATTAACATTTCATAAACCTGTATTTGCTTGTCCTTTATCTCCTATACTGCTGCAAAGGTGTCCATACAATTATAAATAGCAATTATCCATACTTGTTCTAAGCGGAAGGAAAGCTGTAGCTTTTGTGGCACTACAACTCCCAGCATGTACAGGAACTTTTATTAACACAAGCTAACTGTAACTTGAATCCAGCAGCTGCAGATAAGGGGTTGGGAGTCCTCTTGGCGCTTCAAGCAGTTGTCCACCTACAGATGTCTTCAGTGTATTGTAAATACATTGCTTCATCCTTCTTGCTGTGCCTTTCATTAAGCATTTATATCATCCATATAGGAGTTTATTTTCATTGCCACCGGGTGCGACACAGCTCTACAATGCACTCTGCGTTTGTCACAATTATATGTAAAGAGTTACTCTTTCTTATATTCAAGGGCAACAATAATAAGCAGCTATTCGTATGATATAAAGATATTGCTGAAAAGCTCAGAAGGGAGACCTATTGTAGTAATAATAAAATCACTAGTAGCTAGAGGTGCCAATACAGATACACACTGACAATTTGATGGCCAAGTAGATGCCAGTCAGGATGGACGGCAATTGTAATTGGACAAACACCACATTTAACCATGTACACGATCATTGCCTATCCGCAGTGATGGTGCCCTGTAAGATCCAGCTGTATGGTCTGAGTGCTGATCACGCAAATCTTACAGCATGTATATATCTGGTCAAATGTGACAGCTATCCAGCCGTTTGGTTGAGCCATCTTTATCAAACTGTTCATGGCCCCTGAGCTCTCAGTAGAGCATGCTGGGAATTATCGTCCAATGTCAGAGCAGCAGGTTACCTCTGTCTGCCTTGTTGGCACTCTTAAACTGGCACCAGATTCATAGCTTCCGGTGCCCGGACCTCCGTCCAGCACTGAAAAGGTTAATGAAACTCACAAACCGCCTGAAGTCTTTTATTCCTGGAATTCAAATCTTTCGCTCTGTTTGTCCTACAGATAAGGGAGATTTCCATAAATGAAGACTTAAAAGATTTCCTTTGGAAATCCCTTATCCTGTTATACTTGTCCACCACCATTTCCACATTCCTCATCATTGTGGGATCAGCGTCATGAGCCCCGGACAGAGGAGGGAACATTACCATCTAGCCTGTGTGTATCGTATAGCTACAATGTTCCCTGATACTGTACGTACACTGATTACTTATTGCAGTAGTGCTTCTTACCCTATGGGTAGGGGGCAGGCTGTGGTCCAATCAGGGCGCGTCCCTAAGATTCAACCTATTATTTACTACCCAAATAATATACTCATTTCTAATCATTAATATTATATAGAAGCCCCTGATTTGCAGCTTACTATATTTTTACAGTAACACATCAGACACTACCGAGTAGACAGAAGTATGTCATTAATGCAAGAGTTTAAGAACCCTGAAGTTACAGGAACGCAAGCAGCAAACAATAGTTGTCCATTGGACAGAGTAAAGCTAGGTACACACTACACGGTTTTCATCCAATAATCGGCTGAATCAGCCGACATACGACCGCTCGTTCAAAAGTCGGGTCAGTGTGTGCAGTGACACGATGGTCGAAAGTCTGCCCAAATGGACGATTGTCGCCTCATTTGGTTGGTCGTACCGTTTAATATTTTCATTCCAATCTCGTTTCCGCTGTGTAGTGTGTATAAACTTCCGACCAATCCACAACAGTGAGTAGGAAATTACGGTCATTGCTCACGACAACATGGCTGTAAAAAGTCGCTAAAGGGACATCCGCTCTTCCCTTTATCATCCTAAACAAGGCTAGTGTGTATGCAGTCCATGGACCGAGCGATCGGACCATCGATCGCATGTAAAATCGATCGGCATAAAAAGTAGGTTGAAATTTCTGTAGTGTGTACCCAGCTTTAGAGACTTGTTTTATGTCGTCTATGCAGTAGAACACAATGTCAGCAGATAAGGAATGTAAGGATTAGCATCACCCCAAATGAACTTATATAGTGATTCATTTAAGGTCAGAGAGGAAATGTTATGTGAATCTAAGGATGTGTGTATAGGAGACATAATATCCGCTTTATTTATGGAAAAGGTTTGTTTAAACTTTATTCAAGTGTTCAGAAAACGTTATGATGAGAAATGATTCTATTTATTTATTCATGTTTGCTTTAATCAATATCAGTGATAACTACTATCTACTACACAGCTGTTTCGGACTAGTTAGACAGTAAAAAATACAGTGATATAAAAGTGTCACCCAAATTGCCACAAAACGGTTTGATTGTTTTGTTTTTTAATGGAAGAAATTTGTTTTCTACGAACCATATCTCAGATACAGTATACCTGGAGCACAGCGAAGCACAAAGAGGCTCACAGGATATATATTAAGTCATTTGTCCTTTTAAAATCTCCCTTATCTACAAACAAAACCCTCTCTGATGCAAACTCCTCTGTATGTATCATAGACAGAGTTTTAGAATAGCATTAATGGAGACGCATAGGCACATAGTATAAATTGATCAATGGATAGGTATAATGACATAAAGATTGATACTTAGTCGGAGAGATTTATGTATCCAGAAATAAAAACAGTCGTCAAGCTACAGACAGACAGCTACATATGGATGGAGAGAGATGGAGACTCACAGACAAATAAACAGCTATTGATGATTGGCAAACAGCAATATATTTGATAAATCAATCGCTAGAAAGATAAATTGCATCAAGAACGAGTTTAAAAGGTAAACAAACTAGGAAACATGAGATCGGTGTATAAACATATATCTGTCAGACCCCCTCTTATAACCAGATTTGAATATCAGAATCACCTTATTATGACCTTGGACAGGTCACTATATCTTTTGTCAAAAACATCAATATTAAGATATATTAATTGTAAGCTCTTCTGGTTCTATGCGTGCAGGAAAAGAAGCGGGACGTTTGCTATGTCCGACAGTAGCCTTCATGCCCTTTAGTCTTCATGTACCAGAAACACGTTGTTTGTTGGAACATAAAAGAAAAAGAAACGACAACAGTAACAGAAAACAACATTTCCCGATTAGCAGAATTTCCGGAAATAGAGTGATTTACATACACACATTTGCCAGATGACGCTTAATGTAGCTAATAGTTAGCACACAGCTACTAATAATGAATCCCGCTGAGCTACAGATCGGGCACAAGGAGAAGTGTCTGAAGGACCTTTGTTACAAATGAGCTGAGTCTGACTTTCTTTGTTGTTGTGTTTTGTTTTATAAGCATCTATGCCAGCAGATATTGTATTATGCAATATTCATTACATTGTACTAGTAAATGTGTCGTTCTATTCTCAGGCTTTCACACCAGGCCTTGTAATAAAAGCAGCTCACAAGAAACCATTTCTCCACAATGAATATGTTGCAGTCTTTTGCCTGTAGAAATTAGGGGGCAGCACGGTGGCACAGCGGTTAGCATTGCGGCCTCACAGCGATGGGATCATGGGCCGGATTCCTATAGGGCCTTATCCATACTTGCCTACTTTTGAAGGCAGCTGTCCGGGAGGGGGTCCTTCGAAGGGGCGTGACCATGCTTGGTGCGCCGTTAAGCTCCGCCCCTGTCAATCTTATGCAATTTTGGCCAATCGCAGCAGGGGGCAGGGCCATGATGTCACGTTTAGCCCCGCCCCCACCCATCTTCAACAATGGAGACAGCTGGATCCGGGATTTTTGTCAGCTCTCTCGGGAGTCCGGGAGAACTCACAAAAATTCGTGAGTCTCCCGGACATTCCGGGAGAGTAGGCAACTATGGCCTTATCCGTGTGGAGTTTGTATGTTCTCGTGGGTTTCCCCCACACTCCAAAGACATACTGGTAGGTTAATTGACCCCTTACAAAATGGACCCTAGTGTGTGTGGCAGTCAGCTCCAATGGGGCAGGGAGTGATGTAAATATCCTCTGTGTAAATGCTGTGTTATATGATTGGTACTACATAAATAAACAATAATAATTATAATAATACTAGTTCATTTTCTCACAAACCGTCAGACCATTGGGACATATATATGTCTCAAAAAGATCTTCATATCTGATCAAAATTGTTACATTTCTGCGGACAATCCAGTCAGATTATGACCACGTCGGCTTCTATCATCATCAAATGACGGATGTGGGCTCCCTCGTTGGACTCATCCTCTGAACAAAGTTTGGTTTTGCCCACAAAATGGCTGCCTCCACTCTGTGCAGGTGACAGGCTCAAATTGCAAACTAGAAATATACCCAGGGGTTTATTTTGACCTTTAGTCCCTGAACATCCACAGTATTTAAACTGCAAATGATTATTTCTTATTGGAACTCACTTCTAATTATTTATTCTAATATCCCCACCTGACCTTGCCCATTATAAAAAGAATTTACAGCGACACATGACATAGACTAGTGATGTATTATTGATGACTATTGTAGCAATTCCGAGGATGTATAATGAGTGGTAGCTTTAGGATAGCTGCCTATTTGGCCAATGTTACAATACATGGTGTGGGAGAAAAGAACATTATTTTATGTTATAAGTTGTACCGTAGTATTTATATGGTCTTAAAGGTACCCGTTGCCTAGCAACACCACAGCTGACATTAAACATTTAACACTTGGAAGACAAATAACGCAGACAAGTAACAGTATAGTATCTGTAATAATAATAAGTATATGTCATTTTTTTTAAGACTGTAGCTCTCCTGCTGAGTTACCAGTAATTGAGCATGTTGTATTTTTTTTACGTGTAACCAGTATGATTGCACGCAATTGTTACATGAACACATTAAACAAGTTCTGTTATAGCAATAACTTGGCTGTGGCGTCTTTCAGCAATGGGTGTGCCTTCATTTTACTCCAACAAAAATCCCTCAACGTATATATATGTTTCGAAATGAGCTTTTTGCTTTTGTTTAAGAACAATAATTGGAAACAGTGCCTAGCTGTTGGGATCGTTACAGACTCCCAGTTTTAAATGAGGAATAAAAGGTGTCTCATCAAAATTAAATAGTTTTTTCTTGGATAAATATAATTACAGACTCCTCTGGTGGTTATGTTCAGTCCAAGAATTTGATTATATGCATATTAAAAACCGCTATGTTATTACGTGTGTGGATTGCATAGGGGTATACAGATGGATGGACCGAGTGCTAACGGTGCACCAAAGTCATACAGAAGTCTAATAGTGTAATATTATAACTGTGAGAAGCTTTCATTCCATTAAATTGAGAATTAAAGCACAAGATTTGATTGATACAATATAAATATTTGCTGTTATTGGTTAAGGATTTAAAAATGAGAGAATGAAAGCCAGGCATTGGTTCTGGGAGTGATTGGCTAGCACATCTTGCATTCATCTCATTGTGGAATGAATATGTATTTGATATGTCTTCATCAGTCTATATATGCGTAACACTAACTTACATAAGAAATGGCTTCTCTGGCAATGCTGTTGGCATCGCACCAAGCAAATCGCATCAGCCAAACTAATGATATGCAAATGTTATCATGAATAAGTGTTTTAAAGCCCCTGTTAGATTTAGAGCCGTGTAATGCAACTTTCTGTGATTTCTCTATAAAAGCAGAGGAAGAAATTGAAAGAAATGTTTTGTTTTATCCATTTCATATGCAAATATTCATATTTAATCAAGTCTGGCTGGTTAATCCTTCACGTCTTAGAATGTAACTGCCAACATTTCCAGTTTAGGACAGGCAGCTACCAGGGCTGAGCCTATATAGAAGGGGCCCCAAGAAAATACTGCGCCAGGGCCCAAAATTCCTCTGGGTGGCCTCGGCAGCTACAGACCTACAGAGGTACAAGATCACCCAGCTTCAGGATAGAGATAAGAATATCTGTTGTATATATAGCTGACACCACACGTTGGATGCGTGAATCTTGGTGCATTCTTGTAACATTGTGACTCACAGCACAACTTTGTGTTGTGTACTGAACTCTTGCAAGGCTCGGATTGGCTAATTTTTAGCCTAGTCCCTCCCACTTGAGCCACCCTCACACGTAGACAGGTAGGAGTTGGTTGCACTGAAATACTTTGCGCCGCTGTTAAATTTCTAATGCTCTTATTGGCTACAGGTTGTTCTAGCCCAGCCCACTTCATCTACTGCTTGTCACTGTGTAACCAGTTTGTAAAAATAAATAGAAATGGTGCTCTGACCTTAGTGAAAAACACCTAAAAAGCCATCAGCACAAGGGCAAACGCAGGATTTGTAGAGGGGGGTTTCCACACCACGCCGCCAGTGGGCGTGACCAGCATGCATGGGTTTGTGGCTATAATTTCAGACAGTGCTTGGCTGCTCTCCAACTCTTCCTATCCCCATTATATACATGGGCAATGCAGAGCTGTGTGAAGCGGGAGCAGTGTCCAGCCACCTCAATTATACAGTGCCCCAGGCTTGGAGGTGGGGAAGGGGGGCTTTCCAGGCACTAGAAACCCCCCTCAGTTTGCCTATGAGCAGGAAGGAGTAAGAGTAACAGAAGCATAAAGGACCATACAAAGCATAGCAATTATTTGTTATTATCTTACATATGTATTGCTGTATTCCCAAAAAATGAGTCACATGGAATGTCACACATACAGACCTGGGTCAAGGCTTATATAAAATATGACACTCACAATATCTAACAATATTAATAATCTTTCACATTTCTTCCAAAAATATTTAAAAATATAAAGCACTGTCTCTTGTGATGTGCACACTGCCTGTTTGTAGGAGGTTCCGCCTAGACTGTGTTTTCATAATGTAATTTAATTAATGCATTAATTTGTTTTATTAACAGTGCACTTAAGAAGGCAACAGTCGTATTATTAAACAGGAGTCACACAATGGCAGCTCATATAAACCCCTAATTGAATGAATTGAATTGAGAGACCAGTATTTTCTTATTTTTTTTGTCAGTGGCAAATATGACAAAGCCTTTGTGTTACATAGGCATTTTAAGTGTATTTTTTTGTGCACAATTAACTCACACACCTGCGTATATAACAACATATCTAATTCAACAAATGCTATTTAAAATATTTGTATATATGCAGTGGAACTCCCTGAACTTCTCATGTCTAATGACATCAGACAGTGATTAACCGGAAAGCTAATGAGATTATAAATATATAATACAATTATATTAAATATAATTTCAGACACTACGGGCTAGATTTAGTAAGCTGCGGGCTTGAAAAAGTGGGGATGTTGCCAATAGCAACCAATCAGATTCTAGGTGTCATTTTGTAGAATGTACTAAATAAATGAGAGCCAGAATCTGATTGGTTGCTATAGGCAACATCCCCACTTTTTCAAACCTGCAGCTTAGTAAATCTAGCACTATGAGTCTTTTACACATATATTTGTGAATTCTAAATTTTCGTCATATTGGATCATTTTTAGCCCTAAGTGTATCTGTCGTCTTCACACACTGGTATCAGCCATTTTGTAGGTTGAACCAACATTTCTGAGAAAACATCACATCTGACAGATCGTTGAGGTACTTTGCCAACAGAAATGGCTGCATCCACTGTGTAAAAGGGACAAATTCATTTTATTTTTTTCGGGACTTGCACAAAAAAGATGTAATGGATTTTCCATTAAATAAAAAATAATATTGTAGAATACCATATGTAATATTAAGGAATATGAAATTGTTTTGTTTTTCCACACAATCATGTCATGTAGTAAACTGAAATTCTTCAATACCTGTGAATTGTCCTGTGCAAAAAAAAGAAATGTTTATTGCTAAATTATCTTGGCAATGGGATTTATGGCTTTTAGCTATGGTTTCCGGTAAATGATGTAATATGATCCAGGAACAAACTACACTTAGGCTAGTATAAAATCCATTTCACTGGAAGCATTATGTACAGGGTAAGAAACTATTATAAAACCTTAAAGGCACTCTAACCTTAATTATTTTTTTCTTTGCGTAATTGTGACTAGTAGTACAGGGACATTCATAAGCATTTTTTAGGGCTTGGTCATACTTGTACTCATTTTGCATTTTTCAGACGTTAATAAATGCTTTAGAAATAGGTGAAATAAAAGTCTTAGTGCCGTCTCTACCACCGCATTCTAAAATTTGAATGCGTTGAAATTTTAGAATGCAACCAGGGGCGGACCTAGACGTAATTTCTAGAGGGGGCAATTTTGCATAATCACGCCCCTCCTTCATTCTGATTGGCTAGCCACGGAAAACTCTGCCCACCACCCGCAATTGGTCCCACCCCCTCAACACGTTTTGATCGGTGTCTTGGACCTAAATTTAAATTACTTGTACTGCTAGGTTCTGCCGCTGAATGCAACATGACCTATTTCTCATGTGTTAATTCATTTATACACTTTCCCAACATTTGCGTGTAAATGAGCCCTGAAAGTTATCCCTCCGCTATGAACAACCTTATTACTGCCTGCCTTTGTCCTCTGTCAATTTAATTTGTTTCTGATCATTACATTGGACCTCCCCACCCAAGTCTTAGTCTAAGATGGTTTACTCCGAGGGGATTATTAATGATAACCTGTCACCAGGTCCTGTAGTGTTACTTATTGTCTTGTCTTGCTACATAGGGCCTCAAAAAAACTAAGATTCCCTTCGGACCCCTGTTTCAGAGTGGGTTATAGAGCAACCCATCCTGGGATTGAGCATGGTTCAGTCTGACAGCTCAACTTGGAAACTAGATTGCTAGCTCCTAGGACAACTTCTTCTACATGTTTCAGCTCTATGGCTGTGTGACCTGGATAATGCCTGTGCGTGAGAAAAATTTCAGCGTGGGTCCATGGAAAAAAAATGCACGTCAATTAAAGTAATTATTATCAATTACAACTTGTATATATATAATGTCAGTGAAGCAATAGTGCAAAGTAAGAGGGAGATTCAATTGCCGATGATGTGGTGTGTGGACATCGCACTACGCGCATTGCAGGCCATTATGGTAGAAATCTCCACTAATTTTCGCGAGGAAAAATGAGCAGAGAATTCTGCCAGATATCCGCCGCAAGGTGTTTTGCACAAGATCTGCGTCTCTCCTCCACTCTCATCACATCCTCCCATTCTCGGTTACAGGACTTTTTTCGGGCTGCGCCCACTTTGTGGAAATCCCTCCCTCGCACAGTAAGACTTTCCTCTAGTCTCCAAACCTTCAAGCGTTCTCTGAAAACCCACCTCTTCAGACAAGCTTATAGTATTCCTCTACCACCCTCTTAATCTCCCCTATTACCACCCTCTACACAGCTAACACAAGACAACAACCCTCTGACCAACATTACTGTGTGACTGATCACACAGCCCACTCAATACCTTTACCTTTGCATTCAAGCTGGACCATTGTGCAATATGATGTAGAACATGTCCTTGTGTTTCAAACTCCCATTGTCCTACAGATTGTAATCTTGCGACCAGGTTTTTTTACCTCTCTGTCTATATGTATTACCCAGTATTGTCTTATCAATGTTTGTTCCTAATTGTAAAGCGCTACGGAATTTGCTGGCGCTATATAAATAAATGATGATGATGATGTCCCAGAGACACCTCGCGTCTAATTGAATTCCCCCCTAAGTGAGTTTTAACAGTGTTCTCAATATTGAACACCCAAGCTATGACATCACTAATCGACAATTAAAACTTATAGCATCACTACTTACAGATCCTGGATTTTTTTTCAATCTCATTTTTCACGCCCTGATCATAAATCTGCTAGTGCGTCCCTCGCATCCGAAATTGGTTTAATGCAAATGTTCGCAGGTGTGCAAAAAACAAAACATAGGTTGTTGTTTTTGTGCCACAACATGAGCCATTTATTCACCATCCAGAAGTGTTTATACTTTTGTTTTATATTCTCTTACCCCACCACAAAGTCAGTTTTAAAGGCACAAGGACAGACGCTTAGCGTCTGCATTCGCACAAAGCACGGGGTTCTGGGAAGAACAAAGAACGTCTGCCCATGAACAATCGGCAATCTTGACACAGCCCACACTGGTGTATATACTTAACACTGAGCCTCTCTGCGTCCCCCTGTGTGCTGCACCAGGCAGACAAGACAGAGTTAATCCAATAAAATAAATATAAACTAGTCTGTGAGCTGTCAGACAGAGCTGGAAAGGTCAGGGGTCACTGAGCTGCAGCACAGGAACCATAATCGATTATCTGTCAAGGTGGTGCCTGCATGCAAGGAGGAGAAGTGTGCGCTGGCTGGGTCCAATTTCCATAATTGCTCACTGCCTTTCGTCTACAACCTTTCATGAAACACAAAAAATATATCACTGAACCGTATTGATTAGCTATTGGACTGAATAATTCACTTAGTATTTATTTGCTGACCCCAAAAGGTTAAAAAATGCACTAACATGACGCGCGAAATATATAATTCATTAATCCGGCCCTCGGCTTTATTATAACACTGTGGCATTAACAGTTCAGAGATGAACAGATGTTATTTATTTGTGTCCAACCAAGTTTACACTACCCCACCCCAAAAAAAAAGTAGATGGGGGGATGATTTATAGATAACTACATTGTGATTTCCAAAATAAACATTGTAGCGTTCTCCATGATTTCATAAGTTGGCTGCTTTGCAAACAGCTATTTTATGCATTCCGCAGAACCGGGATTGTGTTCTGTTATAGACTAAAGACGCCTTTTGTTGGCACAAGTATCAATACATAAAGTTTTCAGAGCTGCCCTCAAACCATTGTCACTTCAATCGCCTTCCCAACTGCTTTGTAAATCCTTTATTTTTTTATATTCCCCCCCTCCTGCTCCAGAAGCTGTACCTGTCATATTAAACATAGCTGCAATGGTAATAGGGAGAAAAAAAATGTACAGCTCCCACGAAAACATAAAAGACCAAACTTAAAAACTGTCAGCCGCTCGCTGAAACCGCGTAGACGCAGACAAAATCTCTCTTTGTGTATCTGCAGATTCGCTTGACACACAGGGAAAGAGGTTTTTTTTTGTGCATTTGTAAGCATGAAAGATGGGATCAAATATTTAAAATGAGGTAGTTTTATTTACATCTTTTTTTCTCTGTGTTGATATGCAATTATTCGCAAGATGGTTGGCATGTGATTTAAAGATAAATATCTCTAATCCAAAATATTAATATTCTTTATATATAAATATATAAATATTGTACAGATTCATCACACAGTACATAGCAAACCTTATATTTATAGTTGTACGTATTTATACAAATAGGTATTTTATATAACATTAATGTAATAATATAATATATAATAATAATAATAATATTTTACTGTCAGCCCGCCTCCTGATGCCCGGTAAGTGGGTTGACTACCCAACTCTCTCCTTACACTGAATTTAGTGCGGGGTTCAGGCTCTTATTGTGGTTCGCTGGTAGGTTCACCGCTAAGCATTCTGGGAGATTCACTGTAAGGATAGAAAGAAATATGCTATTATAACTCCTCTCCAAAACACCGCCTGTGATTTATTCACGTCTGCATGTTATCCCAAGCTATGAATAGAGACCTGTTCGGAGATCAGTTGCCTATGGGCAATAACTTATTTTGCACTTGCTGTCGATATATACGGTATATGTGATCATAATTCAAACAATGTCTACTTATGGCACCAAGCAACGTCAGCCAGGAAGGACTCACTGTTCTTGTATGTCGCCATATAAGTAAGTAGATCCATCTGGACTGAACCTGGATATTCTCATGAAATTACCCATTGAGTACAACTATGATTTATGGGCTCCTCTAACATGACATCCAGTAGACCTCATAGAGATGGGGGGTTGGATAAACTTCATACACAAACAAGTCATGGCTGCATATGCAATTTATTATGTGTCTCTAGAACTCGGCTACTACAGTATAATTGATGGGCTAAGCAACATTTTGTTTTTTTCTGACAAACATCGTGCTCCCGTGATGTCAGGAAGCTGAAAATAGCCAATGAAATTCAGCATTGCACAGTAATGCAGCATAAAAGTATTCATGATCTCATTCTGACACTGTATCCCCCATACAGGTTGGATGTGTACACTTTCTATTTATGCTTTCCTAGGACACCACATATTTTTACCACATTAAATTAGACAATCACTTTCTTAAAAGATTCCTATCTTAAAGGGGATTCCCGCCTTCTGATAACTTCAACTTATTGGCTTGTACATGTCAACTGCGACTTTAACTAAATACATTGACTTTTCTCCCAGCTTTCTAGCTTCCTTCTTTGTTTTTTATGTATTATCCAAGATTATATAGCTGCAGGCAGAGATGTTTATTTATTTTTATAGCCTAGGGGCATGACACTTTCTGCTGTGCTCTCTGCATTGGATACCGTTGTATCCAGGAAGAAGCTTTGTGATGTATGCAAGGGCGATGAATACAAACAACTCTTCCTGATGATATTAAAGCGGCAGTGCCATGTGAGGAGGGGGGCGGAGCATTATAGCTCTGCCTTCCCTAAGATTTAGGGGTCTGCTGCGTGATTGGCCTCACAGGCCTAGCTGCCAAACAGAGCCGTGTGACCTTATGGAGCACGGTGGCTAAGTGGTTAGCACTTCTGCCTTACAGCACTGGGGTCACGAGTTCAATTCCAGACCATGGCCTTATCTGTGAGGAGTTTGTATGTTCTCCCTGTGTTTGCGTGGGTTTCCTCTGGGTGCTCCGGTTTCCTCCCACACTCCAAAAACATACTAGTAGGTTAATTGGCTGGTAACAAAATTGACCATAGTCTGTGTGTTTATCTGTGGTTGTGTGTTAGGGAATTTAGACTGTAAGCCCAAGTGGGGCAGGGACTGATGTGAGTTCTCTGTACAGCGCTGCGGAATTAGTTGCGCTATATAAATAAATGGTGATGATGATGATGGAGGAGGGTGCAAGAGGGAGAACCAATGAGAAGCCACAATCCTGGACGTGCCGGCTTCTCATTGGTCGCCCGGCTCACGCCCCTTTTCTGCGGCTGTTTTGAAGTGGTGGACAAAGCTGATCACCACTTTACGTGGTAGTACGCCTTTAAGACGTGACTTTATTTTAAGCTCTTTGGCTGGGAGCACAAAAGGAAGGCAGAAGTGTTTGCAAGAGGACATGTACAAGCCAATAAATTATAATACTCTGTAGGTGGACAACCACTTTAAAGTCATTGCCAATCTTTCTAATAAAACAGTAGTTTCTTCATTGGCCTTTCATCCTCCTGTAATCTTATCTGATAAAAATGGGGCCTTTTGGCACCAAAAATCGGTTTTGAGAAAAACATATTGTGCGCTGTGTAACATTCGTTTGCAGTCTTCAATCCTTTTAGAAAGAGCATGGAATTAAACCAAGTTGGCTCAAAGTAATTAGGGACCAAAAATATATATACTTAGATCGACATGTCAGTTGCGGATCATTAATGATAAAAAGAAATGTTAATAGGAGAAAAAAAGCAAATGTTATCAAAGGCTCAAATTATAAGGACATCAAATGATCTAAACGTCAGAACTTGATATAATGAAAAGACTAATCATACACTCAGACAGCGGCTCAGGGGACGGTAAATTGGGAAAAAGAGTGAGATTGTCAGATTTATCATTAGAAGATACATATGTATGAATGTTGTAAGGAAAAGCTCATAGCAATTTATAACTAAAACCTTGGAAATGTCTAATTAAAGTTTTAGCTGGTGTTATTCTCTTCACTTTTCTCTGTGAATTCATTACACTTTAAATTGTAACCTACACACGGTGGAGGCAGCCATTTTGTGAGTTGAACCAATGTCCATTGGAATGACACTTATCAACATGTGACATCAATAAGTCACATGACACCGTGGCACCTACCCACAGTGGAGGTGGCCGTTTTGCATAAATTAATTCAAATTCATGAGCAACCTATCAATTGGATAGGAGCTAGTTACATCACTGTCCTTCATGTAAACTAATGATATCATCAAGGCACGCCTCAGCGATGTAATTGCTTCCTAGCGAATTTATAGTCTGCATTCTCTGTCAGCAGACAAAATGGCTGCCTCCACTGTGTAAGCTACAGATACAGTCTAAATTGAGCTTTAATAATAAACGTAGTTAGTATAGCAAAGTAAATAACAAGCAAATATTTAAAATAAATGCTATATCCTATAAACTGCTTAATGACATGTTTGTTTTAGCTTGGTTGTCAGTGGCTGCACCTTTTGTAATTGCAGCACTTCCGCTTCTATCATCCCCACCAAAGAAAAAAGAGGTTTCCGAACTTTGTGCAGACTCTTTCCTGGCCTTCCTGACTGTATCCTCCAAAAATCTTACAGCATTGTTTTTTAATGTTTTGTTTTTTTTGTTTTTTTTTTGGAGTCGGATGGAAATGATGTTTGTGTAAGAATAGGAAGACACTTAGTGTATGATGAAGTTAGAAGGGAAGAAAGCGATGATGTCAACATTACCTTATGTTTTGTAGATGGCTGAGCTGCACTGTATCCAGGATTTAGGGTTAGAGGTGATCTAGAAATGGCAAAGGCCACCGGTTTGGTGTTGTGTGTTTGAACAGCCTGTGTTTCCTCTATTGTTAAATGGAAGGAAAAAAAATCTATCATGAAACTGTAAATGCGCTTCAAGTGCTGCTTTTAAGTTTGTTAAAGGTGAAAGGTCCTGTCTTGGCGTGATAAAGATAAATTGCTTTACAGAATCTGCTTTACAATATAATGTGCGGAAACCGGGCGTTGGGTGCTTTGTAGAAATGCTTGACTTCCATATTGCTCTTCCATATTGGCCTGGATTTATAAACAAAGCTTTTATTTATAACGTTTTTCCTAAACTAGGCTTGGGAAAATCCATAATCAAAGTAGACAGGTATGTCAAAATTACTGTTGGTGTCTAACTCGTTGTAGGTCACAATCATTTCATCTCTACACTTCTCTTAGAAGCTCAAACTGGTCCCAATATTGGTCACAATTGTCCGAATTATGTCCTATTCTGTGTTACACCAAAACTCTACATGAAAAACATGTTTTGTTAAATATTATATTTCGCAAAGACTGCTGCTGAAATAAACTCACAGCAAAATCTTATTTTAGATATTCCTGGATGACCAAAGGTTACTCAAGAGAGGTAACACTAGATTGAAATTGTGATGGTTTTCTACATCTTATATATCTCAGTCTCACCATAGAAATAGTTTTATTTGAACCACGATGGTATTCTCCCACAGCCAAATGAACATGTGGATCTTTCAATAAACTCTTGTAAAGATGTTGTGATTTCAGTGGGCACAACAGGATGGCAGTGATTGTATGTGCTTAGATTGTGCTATTTGATAAATGAAGAGGTCCTTTAAATGGGTTAGATACCCGCTGCAGAAAAAATCAGATTATATCCAAGAGATACTTAAAGACTTAAAATAGCTGAATGTTTAGTGCTGAAGAGGGCATCACATGACTAGATGTTAGCCAATCACATGAGGCATTCCCGTTCTCATATACCAAACCCTGAAGCCCTCTGGATATTTCTGAGCCAATTAGTGACTTCTATGAAGGAGGCTTATTGGATAGATCAGTCCTATTCCAATACATTTTAGTGTTTTCTCTGTGGTTAAGGCAACATATATATTGAATCTGAAATCATTATGCTTATTGATCAGTAGGGTAAAAAGTTTGTGCAATCCCGACCCTTTTTTTTTTAAAAAGTTATTTGCAGAACTTGGAAAAAAATTATTAGCAACCCTGTGATCTATAAATAAGATAGAGCTTTTGCAGTGTGTGTTTTAAAATTTAATTTGAAGGGGGAAAAAAAAGTACAGTTCCATGTTGAAATACAGCAAGATTTTCCAGCAGATCTATTTATACAAAATTCAAAAGGTTTCGCATTGGGGTCAGAGCTAGGCTGTGTGTGGGAAAATCTTAATACTGCCAGCACAAGAGAAAGATCACTGCAGGGCTGTGGTTTCTGTGTGCTCACGTTCCAATCATTGCTGCAGTGGTGAGAGAGAGAATGAGGAGCGCAAAGCTGGATAGCACAGGAAGGGGGAACAGGAGTCGAAATAAATAAGGGGAGAAAGTTAGAAAAGTTTAATTTCACACTTTTTATTTATTCTCTCGTTCCTGATCCTTACTTGCCAGCATCCGAAAGCTCCCCCCTGTAAGGTCAGGTGTCAAGTGCGGGGGTTGGGCATGGCGACATAATCGCTTCCACGTGGCACTCACCCCATGCTGCGATTCGTGCCATCTCACAGTGGGGGGCATGGCAATGATGACAAAAATTGCACCATCAAGCCCTGCCTCTGGGGTGAAGTGGGTGGGATCCTACTTTTCCAGGAATCTGGGAAACTCCACGAGATTCTGGAGTCTCCCGAATATTCCGAGAAAGCATGCAAGTATGTCCTTAACAAAGGTGTAACTGCCATATTAGCAGAGAGCCCGTACCTCCCCCATCAAAATCATGTGTGTATGTGTGTGTTTTCTTACCCTTTTTGTTAGTATACAAAGGCCCATACAAAAACTCGCTATGGGACCTAAAAATGTCTAGTTATGCCCCTTCTCCTCCTCAGACTGTAAAATAAATCTGCTTTACCCCTGTTGTAGAACTGTTGATTGCAATTAAATTGTTATCGAGTTGCCAAGCCCAGGCAGCATTGGGAGGACCATGCATGTTCTTAAATGTATTCAAATGTTTTTTACGGTCAAAAAGAAAGTTATAAGGCATGCATATAATTGTGGAATACTGTAATTAGTTATCATATGGTTTCAATTCTTGTTTTTTCCATTTGTTAATCGTTGCGTTAAGGAGAGGGTAGGGAGGGCTCTCACAAGTATTTTGTTCCTTACGTAATTGATTGCAATAATATTTATCTTGCTGTTGAGACTACATTGAGACATGAGTGAGAAAGGGGGAACGGGGTGCCTGTAAGAATTGTTATACATGAAAAAAGTCCTTTAAAGGGATTGTACACCCCCTCTTGTTACTTTGCCTAGTTCTTCCAGCCACTTCCATTGTGGCCCCCCCACTATTACCTATACTGAAGTAACAGTCCGCAGTGTCTGACTGCAGGGAGAGGAGAGAGCTGACAGCTAGTCCCTTCCCAGCTCTTCAAGCAGCTAAGAGAGGGTGTGTGTGCGGTGTTTGTTGCACCTGATTGGCTCCTTCTCCTGTCCAATCAGGTGTCACATTCACTATTCACTCACCACACACTGGTGTCGCCTAGGCAACAACTAAACTCTCACAAATAAGAATTCTCACTGAACAAATCAATCCACTTGCTAGTTACAGTTCTATTGTTATAGTGACCAGTAGCTTTTTTGTGTGTGTTAAATGCTCCTTTTTCGAGCCTTTTCTTTTCTACTCTCGTTCCAAGATCTGTAAACGGTGTCCCCTTTAAAAGTGATTTTGTATTGTGCACTTCTGTTGTTTTTCTTAAAAGCAGAGATCCCAATCTGGCTGTGCCAGCCTTCCATGCCTAGAAAGTGGATTTAAGCCTGGGACAACAGATGCGAGGGAAACTTGCGACTCTAAATATCAGGAGAGAATAGGAGGCAGCTGGGCGTGACCTGGAGGCTGCTGTTTAAAAGGGCAGCCATTAGTTCCATGTCAGTTCTCCTGTTAATCCCAGCAGAGTAATGGAGGATGTTAACTTGACAGAAACCTGCTAGGGCTAATAAGGTTAAGGGGAGGCCGTCGGTTTAAAAATACCCCCATTCACTAAATAAATTAAACCATCCTATTTACACACTGTCAGAGGCTGCTGTGCATATCTCAGGACACAGTTACATCAGATGCCCTCAAAGGGTTGTAATTTACACATATAACGCACAATTGATGTTGCTATATGTATAAACTCCTATAAATAATATCCATATAAACAGTGGGTTCTGATGTCATCGCATATAATCGGTGAGTTCTGATGTCATCCCTTCAGTGTACTACAGGAAACCTGTATATTATAAGGAACAATGTAAATGTTGAAAGATTTTGGAAGTCCCCTCGGATTCCGGTCACCTGTATAAAAACTTTCAGACGTTTGCTTTCATTTTCTACACCAGCGATGAGCAACCTGATAGACTTTAGTGTCCACATGGGCGTCCCTCTTACTTTCAAAAGGGCCGCACGTTACCTATAATGTCAGTAATACGTTAGAAATGGTACGTTTGATCAAAGAGAGAGAGACACCTATCTGTCATAACATATCATCGGGTAAACAAGTGTTACAAGCTGTAACAAACCTGATAATAAAGTAGGAAGAGCTGGAGCCGCAGGTGAAGGATCTGAGGGCTTCATGATGCTCTATGGCCGTCTGTTTCCCAACTCTTCTAAACAGTGCAAGAAAACGAATATTAGAATCTGATTGGTTGCATTGTGTGACTTGACCTTTTCTGCACCAATATTGAAAATGTCTCTATTATGTAATTTGGTGAGAAAAAAGACAAGAATTTTTTCTTAGTACAACTTTAAAAGTGTGTGTGTATGTGTCGGGGGGTACCTGAGGAAACGGCTGTGTAATTCAGCATGTTTTTGTTTGTAGAGCTCATGTATTTCCACAAGGACTGTGTTGTCACTGAGGCCTGTTATGCTTTAGGGAGCCCGGGAGTGAGAGGAGATTTCATGGGACGGTGTCAGACAAGTAGTGTGTGATAGCCTGGCGCATCAGTCAGCTGGAGAGAGGAGACTGCTCCTTGTAATTGGCTGCTTACTGGAGCTTGCCCAAGTTGCTGCGCCCGCAGGCCTGTTCTTTTCACCGTACGTCTGGTGTCAAAAACATGACACCAGCTGGTCAGTCACAGTGGATGCCATCAGAAAAATCCAGCCATCCCCTTTCTCTCGTTCGGCACCCGGAATTCAACTTTCAGTATAACCTCATAATTACAATGTATGGCAACACATTTCTGAGCCTTCATGATCAATCAGATCACAAATCTAAGCTCATTAATACACTTCTAATGACTGGTTTGCACACTGAAACATTATTGCATTCAGTGGTCTTCAATTATGGGAAGAGATTAAACCTCAACTGCTAATGCATCCTGTTTGCAGGGATGGTTGTAGAATTTTCTTAATAATGTTAACTGCAAGGTTACATCTTGTTGAATAATTATCAGGGCCAAGTGTTCATTCTGCCTGTAAGAACAACTTCACAGTACAACTTATCTTGCTCTGTGTGCTAAAAGCAACTCTAAGGGCTAGATTTACTAAACTGCGGGTTTGAAAAAGTGGAGATGTTGCCTATAGCAACCAATCAGACTCTAGCTATCATTTTGTAGAATGTACTAAATAAATGACAGAGAGAATCTGATTGGTTGCTATAGGCAACATCTCCACTTTTTCAAACCCGCCGTTTAGTAAATCTAGCGCTAAGTATCTGTTCTCATGCTGTATGCAGGAACATGCGCTAGTTCTCATTGCTGGATGTAATTATTAGTATCTGTTCTCATGCTGTACTCCGTTCTGCACAAGATCTGCGTCTCTCATCCACCCTCATTACATCCTCCCATTCCCGGTTACAGGACTTTTTTCGGGCTGCACCCAATCTATGGAATTCTCTCCCTCGCACAATAAGACTCTCCTTTGGTCTACAAACTTTCAAGCGTTCTCTGAAAACCCAACTCTTCAGACAAGCTTATAATATTCCTCAACCACCCTCTTAACCTCGCTATATTACCCTATTACCACACGTTACACAATTTCACACAAGACAACTACCCCCTGACCAACATTGTTGTGTGACAGAATCATTTAGCTTATGAGTCACTTTTACCTTTGCAGTCTGGCTGGGCCAAAATGCAAAATGTAGACTTAACCTCATGTGTCAAACTCCCATTGTCCCATAGATTGTAAGTTTGCGAGCAGGGCCTTCACATCTCTTTGTCTGTTTTACCCAGTTTGTTTATTAGTTTACTGTGTTTGTCCCCAATTGTAAAGCGCTACGAAATATGTTGGCTCTATATAAATAAATAAATGATGATGATAATGATATGGAGGAACATGCGCTGGTTCTCATTGCTGGATGTAATTCTCAACACCTGCTCTCATGCTGTATGCAGGAACATGCGCAGTTCTGATTGCTGGATGTAGTTATCAGAATCTGTTCTCATGCAGTATGCAGGTACATGCACTGGTTCTCTCTGCTGGATGTAATTCTCAGTATCTGTTATTATTTTATGTGCAAGGGGCAACTGCACAGTGTTCCTTTGCTTATTTTTTTTTATTATGTTTTATTGCTGGATACAAAATGTGATCTTATTAAATATGGACAGCCATAGATAGCACTTATATAATAGAGACATCAAAACATAGATAGACATAAAAGACAAAAAAAGATATATATATATATATATATATATATATATATATATATATATCTCATATTTGCTGACATTGTAGACCTGGTTTCTGGGAGATGTAGAGGGGAGGTCAGGGCATATGGGTAGGGATGACACAATTTGAGTCATTATGCCCCGCCCACATTGCTCGATTACATGAATTGTCATCCTGGTGGGCAGGGCCTAACGCATCACTGTAGGCCTTTATCACTGCGCAATGTTGCACGAGATGGAAGGCTTGTGAATAGTAAATATACCTCAGAATGTTAAAGGGTTCAGTGCTTCCCAGTCACAAAAACTGCCATTGTGTGCTCACTATTTATCCATTGTATGTTAATCATTCAACCATATATTTCTAGTTATTTTTAGCTTCTCTAGGTCCATTCAAGTATGGTCAATAGCCTCCAAAAATCCGGATCTGGGGGTATATGTATCAAGCTGAGAGTTTTCCGGCAGGTTTGAAAAGTGGAGATGTTGCCTATAGCAACCAGTCAGATTGTAGTTATCATTTATTTAGTACATTCTAGCTATAATTTTGTAGATTGTATTACATAAATGATAACTAGAATCTGATTGGTTTTTTCAAACCCGCCGGAAAACTCTCAGCTTGATACATTTACCCCCTAGTTTTTGAAAAGTTTCATTCACAAGAGAGAAATTCAAGACTATCCTGTATATTCACCTCTACAACAAAACAACACCAATATCTGCGTTTCTCTCATTGAGATTTTCAAAGTTTTACTCAGAAACGCTTCCAAGTCTTGCACCAATCGGTTAGCACATCATCATTCTTTTGTCATCAACAAATTAGGCCTTATAAAGCAGCACTAAACTAACTATACTATAAAATAAAATAAAAAAAAATACGATAATTTAGCATATTTCATAGTTGCTATAGAAACCCCTTAGCTCTCACTTGTGCTAATTAGCTGGATTTTACACGTTTTATATTTAGAAATGCAAATCAGGTTTCATGAATTATTACTTATTTTTCATTTATATTTACAGTCCTCTTACCTCGGCCCGTGCTGAGAGAGGCTGGGATATTAATTAATGAGCTGCACACAGGAACATGGCATTTTATGTTCCCAGGATACTGAAGAAGGGGGCTATTTAAAGAATGCTGCAGCAGGCAGCTCAAGATTAAAAAATGGGGCCAGATATCAACAGTACTCCCAGTTGTAATCGAGGGATATTTTCGGTGTCGTTTAACAGCTGCTAAGCTGTATGACAGTTTTGCGATCTCTGACTTGACCCAGTTACTTAACATATCACTTAAAGGAAGAAAATATGCCTCTCAAAGCCATTATTGAGTTTAAGATGACAGAAAACATACACAAAGGGGTATATTCACTAAACTGCGGGTTTGAAAAAGGTAGAGATATTGCCTATAGCAACCAATCAGATTCTAGTTATCATTTACTTAGTGCACTCTACAAAATAACAGCTAGAATCTGATTGGTTGCTATAGGCAACATCTCCACTTTTTCAAACCCGCAGTTTAGTAAATATACCCCAAAGTGTGTATTGTGCCCGTATTTTAAAAAAAACCCAAAGCTTAAGTATATATTTTTTAACTTTGCTTCATGTAAAGCACCGTAGAAGCCTCCTCTCATGGTTCATGGCACATGTTAAACATCATGCTTAGGCAACTTGTGTCTCTACACCTGTTGGGGAACTAGAAGTCCCAGCATCCTTCACACTTGGAGAGTCTCAGGCTGATATATTGCCATCAGTTCTGTGTTCATATTCATACAGCCGTCAGTCAGACATATATTATTCCTTATTGCACATAATAATGTTTCAAATACAGGATTAAGATGTTATCTCTATAAGGTCTATTAGACAACATCGCTATTCTCCAATTATAACATGAAAGTGATAGATTGTAACTGTGTAAGGGTTTATAGTAAAGGGGATCATGCCTGTGCTTAGCTATAAACGCGAATAATTTCTTAATTACACTTGGGGTAGATTCAAGCAGCCATCTTGTTCTAAAGAACAACGTGACCCGCGCAATATTACAGTTACTACACAGATGTTTGCTCGCAGATACACCCTTTTGAAGAAGTCACACCAGACGAAACGCGTCAGGATACGAGGAGGATCGACTCTTCTATCACAACACTGGGACGTCTTCTTAGTGGGCATGAATTTGTTTCCTAGGAAAGATCTGTTAATCACAGATAAGCGCATATTATTGTTTTTAATGTACCGGCAATTGCCTTACTATCTTATATGGTTTTTATCTATAATAAAACTTAGTGGATATTAATTGTCTGATTAATCTGGAGCATACTACACCATATGCTGGTTTCTGATTTTGAGCATCTAGTCCTGTTTTGGAAAAAAACCGAGGTTTATTTTAGAAGATCGTGTTGTTCAACATACACATCACGTAAGCGCACTGTTTATTATATTTTGGTACAAGTCCACTTTGGCACCAATATTATATACAAATCAAATTGAAGTAACGATTTACACTATTTGTGGCGCTCTCTCATTTTTTTGGGGAATATATATATATATATATATATATATATATATATATATATATATATGTTATAAAAAAAATTCTGTGCTCTGATGTTGCCTTTTAGTGAACAGACACTTGTACATATACTGCCGTCTGTTCTGTCTGTCTGAGCAGAGCATACTTACTCCCAGTTTCCAATGAAAATGTACATTAAAATAAGTTTGTATTTGAATATGGTCGAAACTACGTTCAAGTTCGGTGCGCTTTTTTTTTTTAAAGGCTTTTTAAACTTGCGTGCGAACATGAATCAGGTGCAGAATGAAGACAACAGGTAAAAGACGTGTTGGCCAACAGCAAATTGTACTATGATACTGCTCTTTCTGTAACATAATTATTACTATATTTGGAATATTCCCCCACCAGTGTAAGAGTGTCTCCTTGTTATGAAATATTTACCGCCCCCCCATCCATTAACGAATGGACAGCAATTGGTTGAGCTACGTATATATATTTACTAAACTGCGGGTTTGAAAAAGTGGAGATGTTGCCTATAGCAACCAATCACATTCTAGTTATCATTTATTTAGTACATTCTACAAAATGACAGCTAGAATCTGATTGGCTGCTCTAGGCAACACCTCCACTTTTTCAAACCCGCAGTTTAGTAAATATATATATGCAGCTATGAGTCTTCCCAGAAGATACTGAGACTACAGAGGCTGTGCTTGAATCATTGTACAGTAGTGATAACAGAAACCTTTCTTAAAGCAATGTCCCAGCTATGCTTTGTCACATGTCAAATTAAAGCACAGGAATCTTACACATAACATAGGTCAGTAAATGATATGCTATGATCTTTTTAAATAGAACCCCCCCCCCCCATCCCCCACCCACCAACACCACCCCACACACAATTATCTGCTTAATTTTCTGCAAAACATGACTAAACAACATGCCTCCTACCGGGACGGCTGCGTTTTGCTTCTGTCTGCAGATATAAACACCCTAATAATTATTGTAAACACAATAACAGGCTTGTTAGCATCACTATGTCAGCTTTTAAATAAATGATGCCCCAACGTTTTTTAAAAGCAGCTTCCCCACTTGATCCCCTCTGTAATATTCCAGTTGAGTCTTCAAAGAAGTTTGTAATATTCGCTTCAAGTAGTGTCTGCTGTATTATTCATATAGATGGCAGCCTTGTAGTCACGAAGCATCAAAGCATATGCTAAAAAGGATTACTACTAATTAACAGTACTGGGATAATTGTAATAGCGTTTGTGTTCTCTCGCGCTAGCTAAGGTCAGTAAGGTGGACGGGGAATGAAACTGTTTCTTAATTATTGTTATTGTTATTAGTATTGATATTGACTGTAGCATGCGTGTGTGCCTTAAGCATTTACACCAGTCATTTAGCACATTATCTGATGACAGTAAAACAAGGTAAAGGAGCACACAACTTGGTAACATCCATTGCGTCTTCCTTATCTTGCTTTTTGTACCATTACACAGACAACTGTTAAAGAATATATTCTGCACCACGGTGGAAATATGTTGCCGATTTACCATAGAAGTTGAACTAATTGGCAAAAACATGTTTACATATTGTAAAGGAGAGATTTAACTGCACTTTATAACACTTTATTACTTAAGGATGCTCAGGTTCGTTTTTCCCGAAAACCAAGTCGTTCCCCCCCCCCCCCCCCCCCCCGAACATCGCCACTTTCCCAGTTCCTCAAGGCAAAACATCATTATTGCGTCGTCAGATCTCACGGTTTTGGATTCCATAATTACCTTCCTTGAAAGTAGATCCAGCGCCATTGCTCACACAGAAACAGGGGTAGCAGTGTTCTTGTCACTCTCCAGTCTCCAGTGTCATTGCTCAGTGCCATTGCTCACACAGAAACAGGGGTAGCAGTGTTCTTGTCACTCTCCAGTCTCCAGTGCCATTGCTCAGTGCCATTGCTCATACAGAAACAGGAGGGGTAGCAGTGTTCTTCTCACTTGACAAAAATTAACTGGAAACGACTGGAAATTAATGCTAGTGAGGTTAATAATAATAATAATAATATAGGAACAAAAAGGAGCCAAATTTTGTGATTTTAGCATTTTTAAGCAATTTGTTTTTTAAAAAAACGAAAAAAATACAGATCAAAAACCAAAACCAAAACATGATGGTGGTTTCGCCAAAACCAGATCCATAACCAAAACACGAGTGTCAGTGTACATCTCTATTTGTCATGACAGCTCTCCATAATTTAGTGGTTTTTTCCCACTGGACACTGTCATATTTATTAAAGTGCACCCGTACACAGGGGAGGCTACCATTTTGTGGGTGTGACCATTATTTTGTGTCTATTAATAATGTGGCTAGTGATTTAGAAGCACTAGGATGCCCCTAACCGCACTGTCCTCCACTAAAATAACTCGGAAATGATGCACACGCCAACACCAGGTGCATGTGGAACCAGTAAATAGGATATACTGGCTGTGCAGGACAGCCCCTTCAAATCGGGACAGCTGGGAGGTATGCACAAAGTGTCTTGGCAACCTCGCTGGTTCTTAGGTACAATTTCAAAATGGCAGCCTCCAGTGTGTATAGGTGTTGGGTGCACTTTAAATCATACCTCGTACATTCAAAGTCAACAGTTTGTGTAGAATATATTAATTTTCATCCCCAAGTTACATCACATTTTGAGCAGACTGTCCTCTCTCTGATGCTCGATTAGTTCAGCATCATGGGGATTTACAGACAACAAAGTATGATAATGTAGAACGATGTAAGTGAGCACCGTACAGATTTTAAAAACCATCAATATTTGCTTATTACATGTAGTGTTAATGTAACTGTCTTAGCATATGATCTCTAGAACGAAATATTCCAATAAGATTAGAGGTTCTTAGCATCTGTCTGTCCATCAATACAACTCTCACATATGCTGTAAGTTGCCTATTGATGTCATTTGAGATTCTTTGTTAGTTGCAGACCAGAGATTCTAAAACTAGTATTTAATACAGTGCTACAATCACGTTGAAAAGTGCCTCCTGTATGATTCATATCATCTATAGATACATTGATTTTTCATTGATTAATCATGGTACAATTGCCCATTACTTGTGCAATGTAATTACACATACATGATCTGCTAATACTAGGGCAGCACAGTAGCTCAGTGGTTAGCACTTTGGCCTCATAGCGCTGAGGTTATGAGTTCAATTCCCAACCATGGCCTTATCTGTGTGGAGTTTGTATGTTCTCCCTGTGTTTGTGTGGGTTTCCTCCGGGTGCTCCGGTTTCCTCCCACACTCCAAAAATCATATTAGTAGGTTAATTGGCTGCTATCAAAATTAACCCTAGTCTCTCTCTGTATGTGTATGTTAGGGAATTTAGACTGTAAGCTCCAATGGGGCAGGGACTGATGTGAGAGAGTTCTCTGTACAGCGCTGCGAAATCAGTGGCCCTATATAAATAAATGATGATGATTATATATATATATATATATGTTTGTATTGTTCTCTGTACCACTGTCAGTGCGGGCTCTTGGTCTTGGCACTGGTCAGAGATAACCTTATTAGGTGTGGAACCTGTTGACATCTGGAGTTTGCGTAAATGATTCTTCTACACTGAAAGGACAACAGGCTCTTGTTAGGTGAAATGACCGGTACCGTTGGAGGAACCTCCCACCTACCTAACAAAAAGTGTGCCCTGTCAGTAGACCCAGGAAAAGTCTTTCCAGTTTAGTTTGTAGAACTAATCGAGCATCAGAGAGTTTCCGGGCAGCCAGCTTAGAAAAATATGGTTGGAGAGGATGCGTCTCAGAGAGAGGGGCCTGTGACAGCAGTGTGTCTCAAGGCTTCCGTTTTACAGCATCAATTCTACATCTGCTGCATCGTTTAAATTAGATGGGAGACGTGAGAATCTCTGGGATTCCAGGATGTAATAGACTGACTAACCCTTTATGTGCCGCACCGGGAATTCATTTTCAGCAGCAAACAATGAATCCTCCGGGGAATTGGGCAAGAACTTGACATGATTTGAACCCTAGAAGTATTATAACATTTGACAAAATAAATGGGTTCCAAAAATATTGAACCAATTTTTGCTACGTTTAAATTCATGCTTCACTTCTGTACATGCAAATAAAGGTGTTTGTGCAGTAAACTTCACAGTCTACCCCTGCTGTAGTTTATAAGATATTACAAGTCAACTTAGAGCTTCTTGACCATATATGGGTACAAAACCAAAGGATGAGTGCTTTTATACAACACCAGGTGGCTTGTCAGAAAAGGGCATTTTAGTCCATATTATAAATTAAGTGTAACACCATTAACATCACATTAATCATTTATACTCCATGACATCACTTCTAGACAATTATAATATACTATAATATATAATATAATGGGCAGCACAGTGGCCTAATGGTTAGCACTTCTGCCTCACAGCACACCTTCTCCCTGTGTTTGCGTGGGTTTCCACCGGGTGCTCCGGTTTCCTCCCACACCCCAAAAACATACTGGTAGGTTAATTGGCTGCTATCAAATTGACATTAGTCTCTCTGTCTGTGTGTGTGTGTGTTAAGGAATAGCTTGTTTGTGGCATTTTTTACAGAAATGTTTCACTTTTTTATTTTAAAGTGCGAAATATAGCAAACAATGGGATTGTACTGCGGTAGTATTGGTCTCTGTGAGGTAGACACATGTTCATGGAGTGGAACTAGTCAGGATTTGAAGGTGTTTTGACGGCCATCTGACACAGAGCTGGAATTGATAAAGATAATATGAAGTCAGTACAAGTATATGTTAAAGACTTGGGAAGTGATTGTGGACATCCCTGGATTAAAACCATCTTTCGGATGCAGTTAACCTCTCTGTTTTGATTGTCTACATAACACGGTTTGTCTGTGTTTGACAGAGAACCTGTCCCTCTTTCCCCTGCTAACTCACACTGGGGTCAGCTAATCTCCTTCCCTAAGTGGGATTGATGCAAATCCAGCTCCCCCCAGAGCTTCCTCACTAATTTAATTCTCTTTGGGGCTTTCATGTTTAAACCTTGTAATGGAGCAAGTAAAGCAGAAGGTTGAGAGGTTGTTATTTCAGGAAAATGAAAATGGACGTTACATACTGATAGCCTAGATGAGTTTTCTATGTACCTAACACCCTTACCTGACGTCCTTCTGCCTCGTGGCCGAATGGCTGGCTAATTGATGTAGCGTGACACAATTTGAATATATAATAATTCACTGTGGGGCCAGCAAGTACGTGGTAAGCAGTTTTACCTCAGGGATCATTATACAGTGTGCTGCTTGTCATCGTGCAATAATGTGCAATTATTTTCCATTATTTACATAGTGCAAGCAAATACTGCAGCGCTGTACAATCATAGAGCTTTATTCAGGCACATAAGTCTCTTCGTCAGTGAAGCTTACAGTCTAATTTCTCTACCACTGGCACACACATGCAACAGTTTAGTCACAAGCTTATTAACCAACCACTACGTTTTGGGAATTTAGGATAAAACCGGCGCATCCAGAGGAAACCAAATCAAACAGAAGGACACTGGTTTGAATTGAACCCAATGACCCAACACTGCAAGAAAATAAATTCAATAAAGCGATTTAGTCATCTAATTTGATTGGCATTAATATTTGATTGGTGGTCACTCCTTCAGTGACAACTAAAGGGAATATATCATGTAAATAATATTTACATTTACTGTTGAGTAAAATTAAATATAAAGTATATGGGAGTAGATTTATTATACCTACTAAGACGGAAAACTGGAGGTGTTGCCCTTAACAACCAATCAGAATCTAGCTATCATATTTATAGTACATTGTAGAACATCATAGCTAGAATCTGATTGGTTGCTATGGGCAACACCTCCACTTTTCCTTTTCGGAAGGATTGACATATGGGGGTTACTGTCCTGGGAGAACATATACTCAAACACTAAACTGTTACATTGATAGTATTAGCATTAACTAAAATAGACTAATTGGAAAGAAAATCATTAAACATAGTAAGCATAACATGTTTTTCAAACTTAATAGTGAATATTGGTTCAGACCAGAAAATGGCTGCCTCCACTGTGTGTAAGTAACAGTAACATTTTAAAAAAGGAAATGCAAACTGCATGTTGTATATAATTGTATTTATATGCATACATTTGGCTTCTGAATATATTTTCTTCATCAGATCAAAGTGTATCTGCCATACATGCACACCGAGGAGGCAGCCATTGTTGGCCTGAACCAATCGTCACTTTATGCCTCATGCCTCAATGATATCACTAGTTCCTAGCGCATTCACAGACTCCGCCCACAAATGGCAGCCTCCGTGGTGTTTATGTGACAGATACACTTTAACAATTTTATTTGTTTCTGCTTAACGCCTGATTTCCTTTGGTAGTAGTTTAGTTAGTTTCTGTGTCACAAGTGCTGTGCAGCTTATCAGCTATAAAATGACTTTGGTCTTACATGAAATGATTTTGCGGTAATTGTAAGGGAAGGAAAGACCTTTTATTTTCACTTAAATGTTTAATTCCTCCCCCCATCGTTGTGTTAGAAAGCATCTTGTCAGCAGTAACTGAAGGGAAAAAAAATCTCCACAGCAAGCATACAAAGGAAGAAGATGCTAGCACAGCATTGTTTGAATTAAAGGTGGTGCGTTTAATAAGTTCTGTGTGTGCTTAATTGTAGTAAGAGCCGCAGAGGATTGCAGTCCTGCAGCACACCTCTTACACAACTATGCACAGCTCATACCTGTCTATCTGAATCTCCACAGTCTCTCTCTTGCTGAGAGCGAGGAATATCCTATACACTTACCCATGATGCTTTGTGTTTTCCATATGAAAACTTTTTTCGGAGGCTTTATGTCATTAAGGTTTCGCAATTCCCTCCGCACACTCCCAATTTGCTGCCTTCCCCAGCATAACTAAACAGCATTTAGCAATAAATGATAAACTTCACAGCCTAAAATTAATGACTTGAACTTTGGTTCAGCTCACAAAATGGCTGCCTCCACTGTTCGTACGCCATGTGTAGGCCATAAGACCTCCGCCACATAACACTGGGACTTGTGACCGGTGAGTGGCCACTGATTAAGCAGAGAATTGTAAAGTCCCAGCCTGGCAGACAACATTTAAGGCTAGCAGTTAAATCTCAGCCCAAGCTGTCATTTTAACAGGAAAACATCCATCATCTTCCAGCTAGTCCTCAATAATCACCTCCTATTACAGGCAGATTGAATCTTCAACCTGTGGCATAGAGCCAGCTCTCCCTGCCGTTCCTCACTTCCTGCTCTGTGCACTGGTATTCAAAACACTTCACAGTCCAACTTAATAAGATGGGATATCAAACGGAGCCTCGTGGCCTTCTGTGTATCTGCACTGGGCCAGCGTGTTCAAGGGAGCATAGAGATTCATTTAAACGGACAGGATTTAAACTTATTAACAGTCTCAGCTATTGTAACTAAATGCTCGTCTTACTAGAATTCAGTCAACTGTTACACCTATAATAAATTTGCCAGTTTTATTTAAATCACCATTTAAAGGAAATATTTATTACTGCGGTCATACTTAGCTTTACTAGGAAACACTGCTGGAGAAACATTGCCAATCCTCCCATCGAAAGTTACAGCATACTTGCCAACTCTCCCGGAATGTCTGGGAGACTCCCTGGAGTCCAGGAGAGTATGGCAGCCTCCCGCAGAGTTAGATCCAAAATGCTGCGGCGATCCTCAGGGAATCGCAGCATTTGGACTACCCCCCCACTGTAAAATGCCGCAATTACGTCATTACGTCACAGGGCAAGGCCAAAATTGCATGATTTACGTAGCCCCGACCCCAAAACTCCCACCTCCCCCCAGGCAGCTCCCAGACGCTGTCTTGAAAAAGTCGGCAAGTTTGAGTTACAGTGCCACAGTACTACATACTTGCCAACTCTCCCGAAATGTCCGGGAGACTCCCGAAATTCGGATCGGTCTCACGGACTCCCGGGAGAGCAGGCAAGTCCCGCAACTGCCTAGCCTAAATAACGCAATTTGCAGTGAATCACGTCATTTTGGCCCCGCCCCATGGCAAAATGGGGCGAAAATGACGCGTTTGGCTGTGCCCCACCGCCTCCCGCCCTCTAGTAACGCCCCTCTCCCGGACTACACTTGCCGAAAGTAGCCAAGTATGCGGTACTACTTATAGGGAAAGAATAACCAAACCTGAAAACGTCTGTGATATATAGGAAGATATTTCGGACCTGATTCATTAAGGAACGTACGTACTGGTATGTGCCATATTTCGCATAAAATTACTCTGCTCATTCACAAAAACAGATTATATGCCAGTGAATGCAACTCGTCTCCGAACGCAAATGACACTTCTGACAGCCTACGATTTTAAGAGCCATATCGCTTGCACCAGCTACAGGACTGGTGTACGTGCCGAGGGATAGTGATGATGGCTGTGTATATATGCCAGAACAGGTGTTTGCAATAAAGAACATCTATATAAATGCGCTTTATGTACAGTGGGTATTAAGAATATCCTGATATATGTGTTTCATGTAAAAACATATATTTTTATTAATGATTATATTATTAAAAGTTGTACATGTATTTAATCATTTTTGTCTGTGCGTTCTGACGGGACTTTATGTTATACATGTACATTGTGCGTATCCTGCAGTGTGTTGTGTCTGCATGCAGCGGGTGCCGTATAGACAGAGCGCACATAACCCTACTCAGCTGTATATATTCCTTGAGATCCGCTTGTACTTGAATACTGGTGCATGTACGTGCAATTTCTGTCCGATTAGAATTGCGTTCACTTTGCATTCCTTGATGAATCGGGCCCTTGATGTCTATCTCCCCACCAATTTTATTTTTGTACCTATAGCTCCAGACTTTTAGACTTATTAGCACAGGCACTGAAATATGCCTAATCTATAACTCGGTTATTGCTTGTGTCAGGAGCTGTGATCAGGGTAACGGTAGATAGACGTCTTCCGCAGCTATCCGTCATTCCCGCGGTTACCGTCAACCTGTTGTCTGTACACAGCGGAGGTCTAAGGTTTGTGAACCCAATATTAATAAATGACTGTTATACATTCCATTCTGGAACAATAATGAACAGATCGGGCAATAAGTTGTTCTCTAGCTTTGATAAATGACTGCTTAAAAGAAGCCGTCTGTGCCAGCAGGTCTGCAGGAGATATTTGGACAGTGCCCTCAACGAGCCGGCCGGGCCTTTAAGGGTTAAAAGTAAACCAAGCAGCAATAAAAGACCCAAATACACATGTAGTAGATTTCCTAGCACAGCTGCCCGTAACAAACTGCTTCCATAATTAAAAGCCAGGAGATACTGGTAGGTAACCCCAAATTTAGTGCTGTAATCAGAGCCCTGGCGGGTCCCGTGGGGCCTAGAATTCAGCCAGCAAGACAAGAAATATGGGTTCTGTTCTGACATTATTTACACAGCCCACAATTAACCATCATTATGCGAGCTGTGTCTATCTGGCATTGCTTTCCGTAGATTTATAGTCAAATATAATCCACAAACAGCAGCCCTTAGATATTCTCCTTGTGCAAACTAATTTCCAATCAATTTTTCATCCAACTGTGTATGATATAACCCAGGCGGCACAATTACTAATTCCTCCTTTCTCCTCTGTCTGTCTGATCCCAGTTACCTGTGATACTAACGTATTCATCTCTGTATACACCTATTTATCTTCACCCTCAATAAATCTGTCTCTCCGCGCTCTCTCGCTCTCTCTCTCTGTGTATGTTTCCCTTTCTGCACTGGCTGTCTTTCTTTGTGAGGAAGTCATTCATTTTCCTGATAAGAAAATCTTTTTTCAGCCTGGGGTCCCTATCTAGAAAAGCAATTCCTTCTGTATGTCAGAGTGGCCTGTCCTCTCACCTCCCCATCCAGAGCGCTATTCTCCTTTCTGGAGAGGTAAATAGAAAACAGAACAGGCTACAGGGAGAAAAGTTCTGGCTCAATAATTGGTTACAATTTTTTTTTGGTTTCTACTGTGTGTAGCTGACATTGAGAAAAGACAAAAAAATTGTAGTCATTACAGGAACATTTACTCTTTTTGCAAATTGTTTAGTCTAACAACTTAACTCAAGGTTTATCATTGTCTCGACATTTAAAAGAAAATGATGGCAAAAAAAAAAATAATTATTTCCCTTTTATGTTTTGTGTAGAGGAAGGTGCGGAGATGAAACAGAGGTAGAGAGGGCCCCTAACATGAGAGCTTACAATCTAAAGATTAATTATCATACACTGTCTAAAACTCACATTATATGCACAAATTCAGCTAGTAGAGTTGTTGATTGACCCACAGCCAAGAACTCATTAACTTGCATTTCACAGGCTGTTGCAGTCTAGGCAAAGAGTAGAGAGGGGAAGGGGGAAGGGGGGGTACAATAATGCACAAACACTTTATTGAGACTCAACATAGCGGTCAAAATTGGACATTAAAATGCAACAATGACAGCTTATCTGGATTATACTTGCCAACTCTCCCAGAATGTCCGGAAGACTTCCGAAATTCGGGTCTGTCCCCCGGACTTCCGGGAGAGCAGGCAATTCTCCCGATTCCCGGCGGCTCGGCAAATTAAACGGAGGGGGCGGGGCTTAGTGGTGTTGTGTACGCGTCATTGTGGCCCCACCCCCTATTTTTATTGTCCGAAACAGTGATGACTGGGAGGCAGGTGGGTGTGGGGGAATGGGGCTTAAAGAATTGTGTCGTTAGCCCCGCCCCCACACACCCACCTGCCTCCCGGGACACAAGTTGCCAATGTTGGCAACTATGGTCTGGATAGACAGTAAGATTTTGGAATTGATAAACAGCATAGCCTGGCACACAAAGATTTCCCTGCTGACGTCCTAAAGTGATGAAATGCGTCGAACGGTGCCTTTGGCTTGGGTCTCATAGTGAATGAGTCTTGGAACCATCACGCATTCGCCCTGTTAGCTGGAAGGATTGTGCAGAAGCCTGTGTGCGGTTCTCACCTCCTTACGGTCTATTCACATTACTTGTTTTTTAATGTATCTTTTTAGCCACTCCATAAAAAGCGTATATGCTCATAGATTGTAAGCTTGCAAGCAGGATTCTCTTACCTCTCTGTCTGTATGTATTACCCAGTATTGTTTTATTAATGTTTGCTCCCAATTGTAAAGCGCTACAGAATTTGCTGGCGCTATATAAATAAATGTTGATGATGATGATGATGATATGCTACTGGGCGTCCCCTAATTTCAACATGTTCTGCTTCAATATCACAATAACTGCTCCTCTATACTGACCTACCTGAAAATTAAAGCGTTAAACTCTTAATCGAATGGGAACTTCAGACTGAAGGGCTGCATTGAGCATCTACTGTTCAGTGCAACCCCACTTAGTGGATTTCCCTAAACAAATTCAGCTTTATCACCACAATACCCAGATCATTCAGCTTAGAAGGAAAAAAAGATGACCGTTTTTATATTTTCTCCCAAATTATGAACAAATACAAATATAAGTTTGATTGAAACAATAAAACAAACAAACACATTTTTGCTTGCAATATTCTCAGCTGCAGGATTCCATTGTCAGCGAAATTGCATTAACACACAAGTACTCACCCCAAGTAAGGGGAAGCCTAGTTTTGTAAGCCCGGCCAGGACCCAGCATATAGTATAAAATAAATTCATTTTGCTAAAGGCGTATGATACGATAGAGCAGGTTCATTGTAGCCTCCACCTGCTCCCTTTACATAAACCCCATGTATTTAGGAAATCTAATTCCCTGCCTTTAAGAACCAAAGGACACGATTTTCTGCTTGACAAGAAGTTTCCCCCCTGGCAACTGCTGGGAGCAGAGGTGGGGGAGAGGAAATAATACAGGGAGGCCTGAGAGGGTGGGGTCTTTCTTTGTTACTTTTTATATTTATTCAGGAAAAGCTGACAATCGCCCCATATTAATGAACAACACCATCAATCAGAGGCTGACAATGAGCGGAAAAGAGAGGTATATGTCAGGCGGATAGCAGATTGATTTTTTTTTTTTTAAAGCTAGCTGTTTATAGCACATTCAGTTGGCAAAACACTAAGACCCGGGACACAAATAGCATGTAGGGATTAGAGAACCCATGCCATCGCATGAACCTAATAGGAGAGCGCTTGGCTGTTTGACGCCTTTGTTCTTTCTTTGTTTTTTCTTTTATGTATATTACGTTACTCGTCATAATGAGAGGAATGTCTGTATGGCACACTTCAGTCACTCACTGCAGCCTGCGCTGACCACAGAGCTCACAATCAACCTAAAAATACAATTAGATTTGTTTTTGATTATAGGGACTAACCCTGGCAACGTATAAAGTGTCACAGGCCAGAAACTCAGGCAGAATTTCCTTTATTTCTGTACCAATAATTTGCACATTATAAATTTGCTAACGTCTCCTAATGCCTTCTGCAGCCAAGTGTATCTAACTTCCAAGAGCAGTCCCGGGTTTTAAAGAGTTGTCCTGGGAAATTTCTGTCCCTGCAAATGGCCTTATGTTGCAATAACTGCTAAGTGCACTGTGCAATTCCTCTTACTCTGTATATTCAATGTTATTCTAAGCATATTTTTAATACCTACTATACAGTGGTAGAAGTGGGGGTGTATACGGGTTGGGTACTAAATGCCGAGTACAGAACACCCAGCAACAATTTGCCCAACATGACAGCAGCGATACTCTGCATGCCGACAGACTGTTCATGTCGACTGCTTGGAAAACAGACTTCAAAGAAATGCGGCGAATCAACAGCCCGCCGGGCACAATCCCGTCATTTTTTAGAGCCACACTGTCATTGACGGTATTAAGGTGCTTATTTAAGGAGGCGGCGGCTGTACAATGTAGAATGGTTTGTAACAGAAAAATTGTACAGCCTGTACAAACAGCGCCTCCTTAAATGAGCCCTTATCACCAATCACAGTGTCAGATTCCATTCACTTACATTTTCCATATAGCCATTTCTAAATTTCCATACCTGACACTTCTATAGGGGGAGCTAGTGAGCTGTGGGCCCCGGAGCAGGGAAGCGGGGAGCACACAGCTCGCTTGTTCCCCGTGCAGCCGGCCCCATTATCACCATGGGTCGCGATGCACAGCACCTAATGCACCAATCTTCCTATATTATGTAGGTAAGTTTATTATATTCCAAAGTATAAACTTTTGTCAACTCTTATCATCTATTTAATATTCCTACTATATTCATTTGCGGTTAAGTGATGTCGGGACAGTGCCACACAGGAATGTGTGTTTTTCATGCATCGAAAAGGACTTTCCCAATCAATGAATTATAATCCCTCTTTTTATTCACTTGAAATGCACTGAGAAGGAGATCATTCATTGTATTGGGTCCTCCAAGTGTCACCACTCAGCATATAGATTGCGTTGCATATAGATCTACAGACGTGTAAAATGTTTCCATTAACCCAACCTGTTCATCATGCAGTGTGCACTCGGTCACAGATGCCAACATTTTAAAATGATTTCAGGGGGCGCTTTGTTCCTAGGGAGATGTGTCTGAACCTATCACACGTTCTCTGTGGAACTTGGTGCAGGCGCAATTTTTTGTATTCCAAATAGTCATAGTTCATAAATGTTGCTTTGCAAAGTCCAAAATGAATAATAAAAAGGGGTAGATTTATCAAGCCTTCAAAAAAGGAAAAGTGGAGGTGTTGCCTATAGCAACCAGTTTCTAGCTATAATTTCTCTAGAGTATTCCATTAAACGATAGCTAGAATCTGGTTGGTTGCTATAGGCAACACCTCCACAGATCTTGTCGGAAGCTGTTCTACAGAACTCTTATCGGAGAGCTCTGGATATCGCGTAATGCGCTCGTTTGATACTGTGGAACATCAAGTAATATCAGCCGCCATTCAGCTCCCCAGATTCAGGTAACAGGGATCTCCCAGCAGGAGGGAGTGCATATTTTACCGATTAGCGGTTGCCCAAATAATAAAACAAATAAGTTTACACATACAAAGTTTGGCAAATTATCATGTTACTCACCCTGTACCTCTTGTGAAACAAAAAAAAGACCCCCAACTCTCATGTCTACAACTTTGACTGTTCTACCCCCCCCCCCCCTTTTTCTTTGCTTTTCTGTGCATCAGCCTAAAAACAGGAACATTGTGATCCACAAACGGGAAAGCCGTAAATAAAATATAATTGCTCTGACAATACCCATTTTCCTGGCACTGCCTACAATTCTTGTTTCTCGTTTTGTAATTATTTAGTTCTGGGCAGACATGTGGTTTCTATTACAGAGATCTCAGATGGTGAACGCGTTGAAAACAAATAAATAATAGTGACAAAAATAAATATAAATAAGGATTATAAATATTATGCTTCTTCAGAACAAGTCTGTTCCACATAAACCCCCCGCAGTGAGGCAAATATATATATATATATATATATAGACAAATATATATATATATATATATATATATTTATATATATTATTGTTAGTTATTTAACAAAGTAGAACCAGTGTAGGGTACTGTATAATGTTGATTTGGTACAGAGATACCCCCCCCCCCCTCTCCCGTACCTCTGTATCACCTTTATCACCTTCCCCACGCTCAGAGCCCATACTGTGCGCGCACTGAATCATTAGGCAGTAAACACAATAGGCCCTATTCAGGGTGAAGTATTCCGCAGTGCTAGGAGAGAGATCAGCTTCATTTAAATGAATGGGACCTCAGTCTTAACCAGCGTGGCGCAACAGTGTCCTAGCATATGGAACAAGGGGCATTATTTGCCAAGAAACACATCCAAAAAACTGCATGTAGAAGTGTTAAAAAAAATAAAAAGCACGGAATCGTTTTACATTTCATAAAACTTTTTTTTTTTTTTTAATCAAACCATAGTGCAGCTCTGGTAAAAGTCACTGTGAATGTGAACCGCTTAAAGGAACACAGATGCACAAAGCGTCTGAATGTGCTGGGGTCATATGACGTTTATCGGGGCTTTATGTCTTTAAATGTGTATTTGCTGTAGATTTAAAAAACAAAATTTCAATTTTGGTTGTTCGGAACAAAAATTTTATTTTTTTTTGTCTTTTTTACACTATGTATGGAAGGGGACATGTCACCAGAGCACTAACATTGAACAGGTGCTATTATTATTACCATTTATTTATATAGCGCCACTAATTCCGCAGCGCTGTACAGAGAACTCACTCACATCAGTCCCTGCTCCATTGGGGCTTACAGTCTAAATTCCCTAATATAGACACAGACTAGGGGCAATTTTGATAGCAGCCCTTTAACCTACCAGTATGTTTTTGGAGTGTGGGAGGAAACCGGAGCACCTGGAGGAAAACCACGCAAACACGGGGAGTACATACAAACACCTCACACATAAGGTCATGGTTGGGAATTGAACTCATGACCCCAGTGCTGTGAGGCAGAAGTGCTAACCACTGAGCCACCATGCTAGGGGCATTCACAGTCCCAGAAACAGTCTTTACAGCGGTCTACAGTCTCTGAGCACCATGGCTGTTTAGTGCTTGGTGGCCTGTAACTCAGTGACGCCCGAGGATAATAAAGGTGAACTACCTCTTTAAGGGCAATAACGCTGTCACTCTATCTGGGTAGACGCCATGTCCGAGCGCTACTTATCATGCTGCAACATTTTCTAATAGCCGCTAATTGTCTATAGGATTATTTATGAGATTACTGCAGCCAAGTAGAGGATGCTGTAGCCAACCCGTTATGTTAGAGAACTTAGATCTACATTGAGGAGTGTGATATTTATAACCAAGATGTGAGAGCAACACAGTTCTGTAACTCGTAGCAGCACAACGTATACATGATCTTAGTGTGGAATGTATATTCCTATTAAATTATTTGCCAGTCAAGTTTCTTATTAAGTCAGACATATTATAAGACAGATATTGTCACAACTTTTACCTGTATCTCCCTACTCCAAAAACGTGTGTTACCTTCTTGGCATAAGCCATACAAATACCAGAACAACTTCTATCAGGCCTGGCCAACTTGTGGATCTCCAGGTGTGGTGAAACTACAAGTCCCAGTATGCCTTGCCAGCTATTGGCTGCCTAACTCCTGGCAAAGCATGCTGGGGCTTGTAGTTTCACCACATCAAGAGAGCAACAGGTTGGCCAGGTCTTAACTAAACGCTTATGTATTTGCTTTATCAATTGGGGAAACTGATTGGTCCACGAGTTCTAATCCTTTGTCTGAGTAGCATTAATGTCTGTGAATAAAGATTGCCATTGTCAGTGACTGAGGTATAGTATACAGTATATACATAAGATGACGTGCGTGACATCACAAAGACAAAATGACATTGCAATTGCACAGTACAAAGCCAGTCACACAACAGAAGAGGGCCGTAATTCTGTTCCTATATTCAGACCTTTTCTCTAAAGGTTAAAACGAGCTCACAGTTGGAGCGATCCTCGGGCAGATCTGGAGGGCCTCAGTCACAGTGCTACGTTACTAAATGTTTTCAATTAAACTGAAAAAATATGTCCAGTTGTGAATGTTGTTTTTGGCTGGAGCGACATTACAATGCAGTAATAAAAACAGAGATATTACTTCCACCGAAACGTTTAACAGCGAAGGTTCTCATTTCATTATAAGACAACAACAAGTCATGTTCCTTGGCTTGTTGTATAAACTGACTCTACGCCCAGAGCTCGCAATAAACTAATCACTTTGCCATAATCACAGAGCGGGAATTAAAACGTTGCATAGTTCATTTTTCTGCTCTTGCATGAATTCTTGTAAAATGACAAATTCTACACAGCTGCCAGATGTTATCATCCAGAACATTTTTATGCAAGACGGATTTTCTTAGATTTTCTTGACAAGCGAGCGGGACAGCTGAGATTTTTCATGCAGTTCGCTGTTATAAGGGAGCAGCTTTGGATCCACCTGGGTAAAATTGATGTCACTGTCAGTGTTGCTAGGATTGTAATTGTGTTAGGACAGTGATGCTCAACTCCAGGGCTCAAAGCCGTGCAGAAGACTATGGATCCTCTTACCCGTGTACAAATCCATGAACTTACCCCTACACAAATCCATGCTCTTACCCCTGTACAAATCCATGCACTTACCCCTGTACAAATCCATGCACTTACCCCTGTACAAATCCATGCTCTTACCCCTGCACAAATCCATGCACTTACCCCTGTATGAATCCAAGCACTTACCCCTGTATAAATCCATGCACTTACCCCTGTACGAATCCATGCACTTACCCCTGTACGAATCCAAGCACTTACCCCTGTACAAATCCATGCACTTACCCCTGTACAAATCCATGCTCTTACCCTTCTACAAATCCATGCACTTACCCCTGTATAAATCCATGCACTTACTCCTGTACAAATCCATGCTCTTACCCTTGTACAAATCCATGCTCTTACCCCTGTACAAATCCAAGCATCATCATCATCATCATCATCATTTATTTATATAGCACCATTAATTCCACAGCGCTGTACAGAGAACTCATTCACATCAGTCCCTGCCCCATTGGAGCTTACAATCTAAATTCCCTAATATGGACACACACTCGCACACAGATACAGACAGACAGAGAGGGAGAGACTAAGGTCAAAATTATTATTTTTTTATAGCAGCCAATTAACCTACCAGTATGTTTTTGGAGTGTGGGAGGAAACCGGAGCACCCGGAGGAAACCCACGCAAACACAGGGAGAACATACAAACTCCACACAGATAAGGCCATGGTTGGGAATCGAACTCATGACCCCAGTGCTGTGTGGCAATGCAAGTGTGCAGACACCTATTTATGCATATGCAAACCGTTATCGTTTACGTTCAACTATAAATCACCCTCTTAGTGACATTGAAAGACAGACATTCGCAGAAATATGGCAGTGTGTATCGAGTAACGTTTTTCACGGTTAAGGAAAGGCAAGATAGCAAGGGTCACCCTCCTCTGCAACTTATCAAAATATTTGTTTTAGGTTTAACTCTACTACAGGCTTGTGTGCGATCTACAGGCTTTTGAAACAGTTAAACCACTTATTTATTAACTTGCCAAGGAATAAAGCCTACATGCCATAAAATCATTGTTTAATTAGTTCAGCTCCACCTCAATTAAGGGTGCAGAGACATATATCCCCTGTGATAATTTTTTGTTTTCAGCGAGAGGCTTTAATTGACCGCAGGCAATTAAACTGATTTACTTGTAATATCTATATGTATCCTCCTAGAATTTATTCATAAGTACAAGACATCAGTTAAGCAACACAATCTCATTATAGTAATCAGGTCAACAATATGAACATCTCAGTAGTGAGTTCTATATTATCCAGTTCCCCTGCATCTACTCAGCGCCAAAGTTTCCCTGGAAATTATTTAAAAATGTCAGCAAATGTGTTCTGTCAGCTAAAGTGCACTCTTTGGGGTATAGTTACTAAAATGCAGGTATGAAAAAGTGGAGATGTTGCCTATAGCAACCAATCAGATTCAGGTTATCATTTATTTAATACATTCTACAAAATGACAGCTAGAATCTGATTGGCTGCTCTAGGCAACATCTCCACTTTTTCAAACCCGCAGTTTAGTAAATATACCCCCTTACCTCATACTTGCCCACTCTTCCGGAATGTCTGGGAGACTACCGAATTCTGGGTAGGTCTCCCGGACTCCCAGGAGAGCAGGCCATTCTCCTGCATCCCACTTCCTAGTGAAGTCGGAAGGATGGGTGCCCCCATGACACGTCATTTTGGCCCTGCTCCCACGTCAACACGATGTCTCTGGTTCCTAGTAAGTTGATAGGCTGCATTTCCATGAAGTTCAGTCCATAATTGCCTACTCTCCAGGAATTTCCTGGAGACTCCCGAACTTCAGGGAGCCTTCGCAGACTCCCGGGAGAGCAGAAGGCAACCTCCCAGTTCCGGGCCACTTTATTAGTGGTGGGGGCGGGGCTTAGGAGGTAATTCACATGTCATCATGGCCCCGCCCCTCAAATGATGACAGTGTAGGGGTCGGGGACAATGACACAATTTGCCGAGCCCCGCTCCCACACACCCCTCCCTCTCCTCGGATCTCCCAATGACCAACTTGCCAAAGTTGGCAAGTATGGTTCAGTCTACAAACTGCCTGTCTAACTATCTATCTGAAATTGTCTTGTTTTGGTCAAACCTAACATTGTCTTCTCTTGTCATTATGACACAGACCAATCAGAGATGACGTAGAGCACAATCCAGCTGTCAGCTTTTTGAGCAGTATTTGTCCTCTTTTCTTGATAAGCTGAACTTCTCATGACTCTGAAAGCTCCCAGATGGAATTAACCTTCCCTGACTGAGAAACCTGTGCTAGGATCATCAGAAATGGGGAATACTTTGATGATAGAACCGAACAATAAATAATGTATTAGCTACATTGCTTCACTCTGGTATTCGTCTCAAACATCTTAACTCTTTCCCTGGCATAATGACAATGTGCCATTCATTGATAATGTGTCCACCACTAGTATATACACATATATACTGAAAGGACGATAAGTATAAGAGAGCAAACATTTATTCCTCACTTCAATCTTTGTATTGTTTAAGATATTAAAATTAATCTGTCACACACTGTTGAGGCATCAATATTCATTACAATGCAATCCATTAGGAACCAATGACACAAGTGAGCCACTTTGTGTCTCATGCCTCAATCATGTCACTAGTGGCTAGTGAATTAATATAGTTATATGATACAGAGTGCCTCCTGCCTCGGTGATGGTTCTAGTTCCTAATAAATTAATTAATTCTCGTTATTATTTTGTGTCAAGCTACAAAATAGCTGCCTGCACTTTATGTGATATATCATCATCACCATTTATTTATATAGCGCCACTGATTCCGCAGCGCTGTACAGAGAACTCATTTACAACAGTCCCTGCCCCATTGGAGCTTACAGTCTAAATTCCCTAACATACATATACACACAGAGAGAGAGAGAGAGAGAGAAAGAGAGACTAGGGTCAATTTTGATAGCAGCCAATTACCCTACTAGTATGTTTTTGGAGTGTGGGAGGAAACTGCAGCACCCGGAGGAAACCCACCCAAACACGGGGAGAACATACAAACTTCACACAGATAAGGCCATGGTCGGGAATTGAACTCATGACCCCAGTGCTGGGAGGCAGAAGTGCTAACTACTTAGCCACCGTGCTGCCCCGATATATACAATTATGTGTTCTGGTAAAGAAAAAAAAAATAATCACCTACTAGTCTACATAGCTCTCAAAGGCAGGAAAATATGTGATTTTCATGAGACATTTCGTATGCACATATAATAATGTTAAATCAGCACATATTAAGGTGTAAAAATTAGCATTAATTCAACTACATGGTTCATGCATCATTCCCAGGAGTGTGAACACCTCATTACGCTGTACACTTTATTCGGATACAGTAGAACACTAGGCATCATTTCCATGTGCAGACTTCTTTTTTTCTTATTCAGCGCACGTAGAATCAGCTCTGGGTGCAGCATGTGTCGGTGGCGCGGTGTGCCATGCCCGCGTTGCCTGCTGTAGGGAGAGGCGCAAGATTCCTCGCAAGTTGTTGGCACTTTCTCAGTTTGTTGATTATTTATATTAACACTTTTCAATTCACTGCACCGCTCAGTAAACAGCTTGTGGCAGTTTGATGTTTGTTAATGAACTGTCAATAAACACATGGGAAAGGAAAAGGACGTGCCAGGATTGTGTTTTTGTTGTTGTTGGTTTTTTTTTTTTACTGTAGCTGTTGTGATTAGTGCTATATTTGATTGTTGTTTTATGCCTTGCTGGGCTGGGCCAGGGAGCGACTCAATGAATAGGAGATCGCTCAGTCCTCGTCTAACAGCAGCCTCTTGACACGTCACAAAGAGACCCAGGCTGATTGTTTACAGGGCAGAGTGGCAATAGTCATTACGGACACTTGTAAAGTGGTTTAAAACGCAGTTGTTAACATTCTCCAACAAAAAAGACAAGCACTCCATTCTCAGGGTTGAAATACACTCAAGGACCCGCTGGGAGGCCGGTGTGTGTCTATTTCTTTGAGGGCCTAAAGATTTGTGCAACAGAGTGTGTGTTTGTGTGCGGGATCGCCTGGAGAAGCACAAATAATGACCGCCTTTGGCACGGGTAATTGCTTCGACTATCTTTAGGCTGCGTCTTTTTTTTTTTTATCTCTAAAAACCCTTGTGCTTTGCTGAAGTGGTTAATGAGCCACCAAGCACTGAAGAGGCAATAATATCTTGTATTTATAAAGTAATTCCCTTCAATTATCCCACAGGCTCCTTAATGTAACCTCTTCTGGGGTGAGAATACATCTCGGGAAGGCTGGTGTAGGGGAGGTACAGGGGAAGCGTGGAATACTGGCTTCTGTGTCTAATCTGACCTTGTAGTCGAGTGAATTAGTGATTGACAGCCCTTGCTGTGTTTTTGTTAGATTAAATGCACTCTTTATTTTTTCTTGTCCTGTTTATTGCACTATTCAATGATTACTGTTCCTATAGGATACCAACACTATGTAGACAGATGAATGAAAAACTCTGCAAGTTTTATAAACAATTTCCACAATCATACGCAATGCAAAGACAAAATAATAATATGTTTACATCTATTTAGCTTTTAATTGCCTTTAGTGCATGTTTTTAGCCTTTAGAGTTAGACTCCTTGGGGGTGATTTAGAGTTGGACGTTAAAGATGCCCATTTGGGTTTTCACAAACATATATCTGCACACTTATGTTTCCATGTCTGTATTTCAGTATACACTTTTTTTTACTATTTACACTGTTTTGTTTAGAAATAGACTATAACACTAAAAATAATGCATGTCATACATAGTACAAGTGTCCCGACTTTATATAATGAATGTCAACCGTTTACAGTCGTTTTAACCAGGGTAGGCAGTTATGTCACTGGGGAGGGACAAAGGGCCTGATTCATTAAAGAAAGTTAAGTAAAAAATAGAGTAAGTAGTCTCCTGGACAAAACTATGTTACAATGCAAGGGGTGCAAATTAGTTTTCTATTTTTCACATAAGTTAAATACTGTCCGTTTTTCATGTAGCACACAAATATCAACTTCAGTGTACAAATAAGCTATCAAGTATTTGTGTGCTACAGGAAAAACGGACAGTATTTAACTTATGTGAAAAATAGAAAACTAATTTGCACCCCTTGCATTGTAACATGGTTTTGTCCAGGAGACTACTTACTAAAATTTTTACTTAACTTTCCTTAATGAATCAGGCCCTTAGTTCTTGGCAGAACAGTTTCACCAGTTAAGAATATTTCAAGGGTATGCATAACCTTTGCGAAACATACCTTTTCATTCCCTACAAGTTACTATACTTTAAGGGGTATATTTACTAAACTGCAGGTTTGAAAAGTGGAGATGTTGCCTATAGCAACCAATCAGATTCTAGCTGTCATTTTTTAGACTGCACTAAATAAATGAAAGCTAGAATCTGATTGGTTGCTATAGGCAACATCTCCAGTTTTTCAAACACGCAGTTTAGTAAATATACCCCGAAGTGTGTTCCCAGACTGCTGTCATAACAGGTTGTGTGGATATCCCTCTTTTAGGACAGGTGAGCAGAGGACCAGGGCCCGACCTTAAGCAGGGACCAGAGGAGAAAACCAAAAGTTATGTCAAGAACTAAAAAGGAATTTGTGCAACAAATAGCACGCTTGCCATATGTATTGTGTTTGTGTACCATTTAATGATTGTCTTTGCATCAAATGTACGTTGATATAATCTAGGTTGAATCCCTGGAAAAGCGAGATATGATTAATTTATTTTCTCTGGGATCCAACAAAGCTGCCATTATTCCATGTACCAAATGCTCACAAAGAGATATACACCCAGCGTTGTAAGATCAAATCCACTGATAAATCCAGGACACGTGTATGTAGGAACTCCAAATTGTCCTGATTTTGGCGGCACTGTCCCTATTTGAGGGGACTATCTCACCTTCTCACGGATCAGCACATATTTCCCAACTAGTGATAAGTATGCACGACTCCCCATAGCTCAAGGCGTTTTGGGGGGAGCGATCGGGGCAGCCTAGTGCTTCAAAGGGGGATGTCAGTTTTCCGATATAGGAGATTTAAATGTTGGGAGGTATGATACCGTGATGCTGTATCATCATCATCCTCATTTATTTATATAGCGCCAACATATTCCGTAGCGCTTTACAATTGGGGACAAACATAGTAAACTAATAAACAAACTGGGTAAAACAGACAAAGAGGTGAGAAGGCCGCTGCTAGCAAACTTACAATCTATGGGACAATGGGAGTTTGACACATGAGGTTAAGTTTACATTTGCAGTCGGCCCAGCCAGACTGCAAAGGTAAAAGTGACTCATAAGCTAAATGATCCTGTCACACAACAATGTTGGTCAAGGGGTAGTTGTATAACAGGTGGTAATATGGTAATGTAGTGAGGATAAGAGGGTGGTTGAGGAATATTATAAGCTTGTCTGAAGAGGTGGGTTTTCCGAGAACGCTTGAAAGCTTGTAGACTAGAGGAGAGTCTTATTGTGCGAGGGAGAGAATTCCATAGAGTGGGTGCAGCCCGGAAAAAGTCCTGTAATCGGGAATGGGAGGATGTAATGAGTGTGGATGAGAGACGCAGATCTGTGCAGAACGGAGTTGCCCAGTTGGGAGATATTTTGTGACAAGAGAGGAGATGTATGTTGGTGCAGCTTTGTTGATGACCTTGTAAACATTTTGATGATCTGATTGGCTGCAGGTTGTTCTATCCCCACCCATTTTCAAAGTAGAGACATCTGGAGAAGCAGGACATAAAAATATAACAATGGTCACACACCAAAAATTGGCAAAAAACAAAGGGGACTGAATTACAGGTACCCTTTTACCTGTCACGTACTTGCAGTGTAGAGAGACATTTTATGGGCTGAGTCATTATTCAGCCTGTTAACTCATTAGAAAATAGTGACATCACTGATGGGATGTAGCGATGTCTCTAGTTCCTAGTGATCTGATAGGTTGCATTCTCACAGATATCGCCATTGTAAAAAATATAGCCCGCAATGACTGCCTCCGCAGTGTGCATTATAATAGTCTGATGAATCAAATGGTTCTTGAAAATGAATGATATGAAGCTATAGTTATAATTGTCAATTTATTTTTGTGTTCACTATAATTACATAAAAGAAACAAAAATACAGGCAGTTTGAATCTAATTTTCCTAGCAGGGGGCTCCCAGGATTCTGCGAGCTTGTCATGGAAATTAGTACGGAAAAATATCTCGGAAAGTCAGGCTAAAACAAAGTTGCCAGATGTACAGAGAAAGGTATGATTAATTCTCTTTGATGGGATATAAAGCATTGCTAGTTCCTCACCGGAGCGATGTAGTTGTTCAGGTCAGTTCTTGGAGAACATCTCTTCATTGTGTGATTTACAAATAAGATGGTATAGAGGCAGGAGAGATGCGTACAATGCTGAACAGAGAAGAAAACATGAATACACCCTTTTTTTTAAAAAAAAAAAAATGACATATGGAAGTAGAATTGCATTTGGCCCGCTGTCTGGAACCAGCAAGAGATTACAAAGAAAACCTTCCCAGTTCTGCAATCTGTTTATGCGATTCCTATTAATGCTTCTCAGTATGTTGTGTGTGTGTGTCTTGAACAAGAGAAGTCTGGGCTCCTTCAGCTCATGTATATTTGATACCAGGCTCCTGCCTAATCTGATAAAGTGCTCTCTGCCTGTGGTGTCTTACAATAAGCCGACTGCATTAGTGCCGGGAAAAATCAATATCGATTTATAATTTACCATCGCAAAAACCTATCACTTTTTATGACCTGCATCCAGACTCATTAATATTACATTAAATGTTGCCTCTACCCACAGTGCAACTGGGTATCTGGAAAACAATAGGAGAATTTGCTGTCCCAGGTGTGGAGAGTCCGGTTAATATGGAGAGAGCACATTATTGCCTAAGAGATATGGGGAGATCTCATTGTTCCCTAAAAGATATGGAGAGAGAACATGACATTTCCACTCTTTCCTCCATATTGGCCTCCGACCATTTGGGGGAGTTATTGGGGTGCTGCAAAGGGCGCGCACACATGGTAATGAAATTAAATATTACCATGACACCTGTGCGCCGCTCTCTCTTCGTCTCCTTGCTCCCAAATCCTCCCCCACCTCTGCTTCATTTTTTCAGCGGAACTGCATTGTACATAACAACCAAATATTACACATGTGCTTAAAAAACGGAGCACTGTGGCTCTGTGTGTGTTAGCACAGAGAGCCGTTAGTTTTAAAACTATATATGATCCTTTTCCTTATCTTTCATATCTTACAAGTGTTCCTTCCGTTTTATCGTAACTTATCCAGTAAGGGTTTCTGTTCTATTGCTGTTCACTCATTTGTAGTGATAGTCCTGCAGTAGGTGACTGGTATTTGTCTTCTTGATAGTGGGTCTACTCAGAGCGGTACATTTACTATATGTACTTTAGTTGACAATTCTAAACGAATTTGAATATAAAGAAGAGTTGAGCTTTCGGACATATTGTGATGGTTTAAACAAGGGATTTTCAAACTTGTGTAATCCCATAATTACTAAACTTCAGATGCCAGGTTGGGGTAGTTACAGCCATTGGAAACCTCGGAGGACCTAGAGAAACGTTACATTCAGCATTGGTATAAGTTATATTTTTAGTTTAACCCATACTTACCTACTTTCTTCAGCTCCCTTCCGGGAGCCAGCCAGTGGAGGGGGGCGTGAAGGGGCGGGGTGGCCGAAATCGCGTCATTTCGGCCCCGCCCCCTGTGACGTCATGACGCAAATTGCGTCATTTGACAGCGGGGGCGGGGCCAAACGCCGCGATTCACCGGGAATCGCGGCGTTTGGGATCTAATTCTGCCCACTTCACTAGGAAGTGGGGCACTTCCTAGTGAAGTGGGCAGAATTCGGGAGATTGCCACACTCGCCCAGGAGTCCGGGAGACTCTCACAAAATGCGGGAGTCTCCCGGACATTCCGGGAGAGTTGGCAAGTATGGTTTAACCCCTCTCCAAATCTGCATTCTTACTTTTGGGTGGAGTTCTTTAAATTCCTGATGCATATTTTGAAAGGTCAGAAAACATCTTGTCACAAGAACGTCCTCATTTTGTGCTGCAAAAAAATGGAAGCCTGACTTATAATGAAGAAGAGGTAGTCCCAAGGCTCAGTATGTCAGCCAGGGTTGTGTTGTAGAATGCCAGTTGTTAGCAGACCCTCCCTTGTCAGCAATAGGGTTAAAACACACACACAAATACACACACACACACACACACACACACACACACACACAAACCCACACAAGTACACATGCACACACACACACACACACACACACACACACACGTACACACGCGCACACACACACACACACAAGTACACACGCACACGCACATGCACATACACACAAATACACACACACACACATACACACAAACATACAGGATTAATCTGCTGGTTTTAAACTCTTTACAGAAAATGTAGTAAGAAAATAACAGCAATATTTATCTTGGCAATGTGACAAGACATTTTATGTGTATTATTATATTTTCGCTCCGAACCTCCTCGTAATAGTTTCCAGGAAATGTTTCTCTAAATGTGAAAGAGTAGAAGAGAGGGAGCCAGAGAGAGAGAGAGAGAGACAGACAGACAGAGAGAGCATGGGGAGAGATAGAGAATTTAGAGCGTGTCAAAATCCAGGAGAGATAAGTGTTATAGTGAGGGGATAAAAGTAAAGTCCAGTAGCCAAATTTTAGTTTTGTTTCACATGGGCAGCAAACACCAACACCAAGAAAAATCAACCTCCAATAACGTTGCCTCCAAAACTGGCACTAAATCTTCTTGCACCATTCAGATATATTCACTCCCCCATCAGGTCGTGAACTAAGGGAGCGCTGTACTCTACCTATTAACACTAAGGGAGCGCTGTACTCTACCTACTAAGGGAGCGCTGTACTCTACCTATTAACACTAAGGGAGCGCTGTACTCTACCTACTAAGGGAGCGCTGTACTCTACCTATTAACACTAAGGGAGCGCTGTACTCTACCTATTAACACTAAGGAAGCGCTGTACTCTACCTATTAACACTAAGGGAGCGCTGTACTCTACCTATTAACACTAAGGGAGCGCTGTACTCTACCTATCGTGCCCATTTAGGGTCTGAACTCCAGGACTGTTGCGCCAAAAATGAAACTGTTGTGAGGTATGGAACTAGTTAAATGGAGGGTAACAAAATATTATTCATGGGCCTCAGAAGTGACCCTTAATCTCACAAGAGATCACATACTATCTTCATCACTATGAGATCAGACCAGCATCACCATCCAATCACACATTACCTGCTACATAGACTGTGTGACAGCACTGTGCTCAGTCTGACATCACCATCCAGTCATCATCATCATTTATTTATTTATATAGCGCCACTGATTCCGCAGCGCTGTACAGAGAACTCACATCAGTCCCATTGGAGCTTACAGTCTAAATTCCCTAACATACACGCACAGACAGAGTGACTGGGGTCAATTTTGATAGCAGCCAATTAATCTACTAGTATGTTTTTGGAGTGTGGGAGGAAACTGGAGCACCCGGAGGAAACCCACGCAAACATGGGGAGAACATACAAACTCCACACAGATAAGGCCATGGTCGGGAATTGAACTCATGACCCCAGCACTGTGAGGCAGAAGTGCTAACTACTGAGCCACCTTCTACATAGACTGTGTGACAGCACTGTACTCACTCTGTGACGTCACCATCCAATCACACACTAACCTGCTACATAGACTGTGTGACTACACTGTGCATTTTTTGTTGATTGTGTGGCGCTGTGGATTCCATGGCGCGATATAAATAAAGTTCCTCCGCAGGTAGATTCCAGTGAACAGACAGACAGATAGACCAGTCAAGCACAATATCAGTTTTCTTGCATTAATACAAAGTGGAACATGCCAAGGGAAATAAATAAATATTATAATAATAATAATAATAATAATAATAATAATAATAATAATAATACAGGGAGAAAAAAACAATGTAAACATAATTATATAAAATAAGAAACATATGAGAGATTTAGGACAATAGAATAAAAGGAAATAAGAAAGGCAAAATATAATAAAAATATTGAGGTTCAGGAACATTTGTGTCATTTTAATATCCAGAAACCAGATTTGCCTCATTACTGGCTCAATGTATTTTTTTTCTCTCAGATGAATTATTGGCATTACTCAGGTCTGCAGAGGCAACAAGTTAAAGGAATAAATACAAAAATATTAAGCGTAGGAAGGCACCTAAAATTGGAAGGAGCCGTTATGTTATGTAGTGAGCATGTTCTGTGTGCATTCAGCATCATCCGTGATTGGGGTTTTAAAAGATGCTCCAGTTCTCTGCCTGAGTGACAGGGCCTATTGATTTTTTAGGCTCCTGCCGTCATCAGTCTTCAGCCTTGCAGTGCCCATATGCTGAGGTCAGGGCGAGCTGGAGAGGGGAGGGGGAGTGTGGAAGGCAGCCCCCCTTCCTCGCTCCCTCCACACATCCAAAAGTGAAGGGCCGTTGAAAGAAAATCAATCATGTCATAAGTGGGAAGCATCAAAAATGTTCCCCCTGTATGGAGAAGGCCCATCAGGCTGTCTCCACTCGGGAGCTGAGGTTAGGCACCTGTCAAATCAAGCTAGGTGAAAAGTATTAGATATGCCATTTAACCCCTGGGAGAGCCAAGGACTGTGTTTTTGCACTGGGTATGACAAGCCAAGCATCCGCACTTCATTTCTGAGACAAGTTATCTCCTCGCTTCTGTGCTCCCTTCAGCCAGTCTGAAGAATACTCTGTACTGTGGCTGGCAACTCATTATGGAGCAGACCAGAACAGCTACAAGTGCGAGGAATGCTAACTTATGTTTGCCTTCATGTCTGTGCCCAAAACCTTGTCAGTCTTTCATCACCTCACAGATAAACTGCAATCTGCGTGCAGATTTCTGGTCAGACCGTGTAGTTTACATTGAACTGCTGCCCTTACTTAGCATCTGCAAAACAGCATGTTTGTGTAAAGATCATTCTTTTGAATTTAGCCCCAGAACATAGAGTCATCTCTAATGGCATGGAGTTTCACAAAAGATGGACGGATAGGGGCTATCAGCAGTCTTCATTCAACTGTGTTTTCCACCACAACTGCTAATGATCATTTTGAATTTGAGAGCATCATTATCAAGGATAGCCGTCGTTTTTAGCCCATACAGTGATATCACAGCATGTATGGGCACATTAAGAGCAACTTCTCTCCTTTAAATATTAAAAAAGTAACTTTTTTCATTTCAAAATCTCAAAGATGAAAGTCCATCTTAATTAATTTTCTTACATGCTTAATATCGGAATTTCTGAGGTTACAATTAGAGTAAAGTAAATTATAGTAAAAACATAACTGACCTTATTTATCTAGTGAAGTAGCTGTGTAGCGCAAAACACTTTGATTTTGCACAGTTCTACCTAGATGCTCTGTAAAGTGCACTTCAAGGTACACACTCAGAGCTTGTACAAAATGCAAGTGTTTTTGTGCATGTGGCTGTGTGGGTCCTTCCATGACGCAAAGAACACCCCGAAAAAAAGTGCCTCTCCATCTTTTTATCTCGTCTCAACAAAATTTGCATTGGCTTTGCAGAGCGGTGCAAAATTTCATTTTTTCACTGCTCTGCAAAACCAGTGCACCTACTCTGTACTTAGCAAGGAACACACATACTCCGAACAACTCTTTCTGTCAGCAAATGTCTGCTCCTCAACAAACATTACAATCTTAAGCTGGGTACACACTACAGGGTTTTCGTCCAATAATCGGCTCAATCAGTCGACATACGACCGCTCGTTCAAAAGTCGGGTCAGTGTGTGCAGTGACACAATGGTCGAAAGTCTGCCCAAATGGACGATTGTCGTCGCATTTGGTTGGTCGTACCGTTTAATATTTTCGTTCCAATCTCGTTTCCGCTGTGTAGTGTGTATAAACTTCCCACCGATCCACAACAGTGAGTACGAAATTACAGTCACTGCTCACGACAACATGGCTGTAAAAAGTCCGTAAAGGGATGTCCGCTCTTCCCTTTATCATCCTAAACAAGGCTAGTGTGTATGCAGTCCATGGACCGAGCGATCGGACCATCGATCGCATGTAAAATCGCTCGGCATAAAAAGTTGGTTGAAATTTCTGTAGTGTGTACCCAGCTTTACTCTGCAAACTACACGATTTGGTGGAAGTCTAGACACACCTGGGCTAATCGAGGTCACGCAGCCGCCAAGAGGATTTAGCGCTATTCCTTGGCTGTTTTACGCTTTGTGTACGGCCTCCAATGTTTGTAAATCTTTTTTTTTTCTTTTTCGCCTTTCTTTCCTCCCATCCTTTTGTCACCTAGTTTCTGTGGTGATATTACCTGAAGATATGGAAGGTCTTTGCTAACTAAGAGGTAGTACACAATACTTTTTCATTTTTTCCTCAGGGTTTGTGGTATTTACAGGGATTTCACTGAGTCAGATGACCCCATTCCAGTTAGAGAGACCTGTAGATCATCAGAGAACTTGGCTTCTGACCTCCTTCCCTGTTTTAATTGCTTCATTATATCACTGGTAGCCGGAGAGGAGACATAGAGACTATATGCTTGTTGTTGCAGCAAAGTTGAAGTATAAAATATATGTACATGTTTTGGATACAGTATATAACAGTGTTGGCTAACCTGTGACACTCCAGGTGTTGTGAAACTACAAGTCCCAGCATACCCTTCCAGCAATAAGTTGCTATATATTGGCAAAGAATGCTGGGACTTGTAGTTTCATAACACCTGGAGTGACACAGGTTAGCCAACACTGGTATATAACCTGCTTTTTTTTTCAAACACTCAAGGGCTCATTTGCAATCATTGCAGTTATGTGCAAATTTTGCACTGAACTATTACCAACCAACCAGCAATCAGCTTTCAGCTGGTAGTACAAGTTAGACAATGATTGGTTCCTATGGTTTTGTGGAAATTTTGCACCTACATGCAGCGTTAGTAAATTAGCTGTTCAGTATATAGCATACAAGCAGTATATGTAATCCCCCCCCCCCCTCCCAAAAAAATTATCATTAATGGTTCCCAAGTAGGATATACTTTGCCTTAAAAAATCAAATACTATCTCTCTAAAAGTATTGTTTACATGTAGGAGTAATAGAGTATTTAGACAGTTATTTTCCATAAAAGTCTTTATTTCCCACCAGAACTGCTATATTGATAAAATAATATGCCATAAACAATGAATAGATTGTAAAAAGTGTGTACTCTTATTTCTTGGGCACTTTTACTTTGTATTGTACCGTCGATTTCTATGCAAAGCAGTCTCTCAGAGAACCGCATTAGTAATATACAACAAAGGACAGTTGATATAAATGTGTGATGATCAGCAGGTCCAAGCTCAGTCTTGAGAAAATCTTCTCAGAACTACAAGCAACTTTTGTGAAAACCAGCCACTTATTTTAAAATAGATCTTGTATGAAAATGTATGAAGCACATTGACCTAGATTTGTCACCAGGTGAGAAAACTTTTCTACAACCAAAAAAAAAGTCTCCAAAATCCTTACTCTGGAGTCTGTGGGTAAAAAAACCTCCCTGAAAGTATTGGCAAAATGGTGCCAGTTCAGCTCTGTGCATGGCAGCCATTTTACAAAGGACATTTACAAACTTGGCCCAGTACAAAATCTTACAGCCTTATATAAAATTTTATGTCAACGATTAAACAAATTGTTCAGAAAATGTTATCAAAAAGTGATAAATACTGCAAATAATAGGTGCATTGGGCAAAAAAAGCTTTCCAATGTGCATTGATATTCAGGGCCATCTTAACAATATTATGGGCTCCCGGGCAAAGCAGTGCACCGGGGCCCCTACATATATAGGTATATATATATATATATATATATATATATATATATATATATATATATATACATATATATATATACATATAGATGTATAGAGATACAGATATAGATATATAGAGATAGAGATAGATAGATGTACTTGCTCAGTGACCCTTGAAGGTTTTTTTGCAGGTTTTTTTCTTTTGCAGGATTATTTATTCTAATTAAGAGCCCTGCCTATGGGGCCCCCTTGCCCGTGGGGCCCCCGGGCACCTGCCCATCGTGCCCAATGGAAAAGATGGCCCAGTTGATATTGCCACGATTTCTTAAATATCTCATGATAAATGATTATATTGTATTGTTCAGATGGGACCAAACTAGGAAAGGAGAAGTTTTATAGCTGTTAAAATATTTTTGCAGACTGCCAAATAAACACTGTAAGACCATTGAGAAGAGGTCCTAGAGACAATCAACATTTTACACGTAGTAATACTTGTGACAGTAACCTGTAATACTTCTTTACTTTTCAAGTTAATGCCTTAAAAGTACTAAAACTCGCACCTTCTCCCCTGACTGCACCCAGCATTTGGTGTCTATTAATGATCAGCTCCAGGGATTTCAAGGACCTTTGACTTATACAAATGACCATTAGGAGCCAGGAAGTGTCCTTTCTGACACAGGAACTGAGCCATTAGCTTCAGTCTGTCTGTGACATTAACTTTCTGAAGCTCCTGTTACAAAGTGAAGAGATGTGACAGCCAATGAGACGGGAGCCAGAGAGCCCCGGGGGCGATCAGGGAAAAATTATTTATTTAACACTACACAATGCTGACAAGAACAGTGCCATTCTGACCTGGAGAGCTTGCACTCAGCTCCTAACCTGTCTATCTCATATCTATGTATCTCATATATTTATATCTCATATCTTCTATCTATCCATCGATCTATCTCTTATCTATCTATCTATCTATCTATCTATCTATCTATCTATCTATCTATCTATCTATCTATCAATCTATCTATCTATCTATGTTCTATCTATCTATCTATCTATCTATGTTCTATCTATCTATCTATCTATCTATCTATCTATCTATCTATCTATGTATGTTCTATCTATCTATCTATCTATGTATGTTCTATCTATCTATCTATCTATCTATCTATCTATCTATCTATCTATCTATCTATGTTCTATCTATCTATCTATCTATCTATCTATCTATCTATGTTCTATCTATCTATCTATCTATCTATCTATCTATCTATCTATCTATCTATGTATGTTCTATCTATCTATCTATCTATCTATGTATGTTCTATCTATCTATCTATCTATCTATCTATCTATCTATCTATCTATCTATCCATCTATCTCCTATCTATCTCTATCTATCTATCTATCTATCTATCTATCTATCTATCTATCTATCATTCTATCTCATATATTTCTATCTATCCATCTATCATCAACATTTATTTATTTAGCGCCAGCAAATTACATAGCTCTTTGCAATTGGAGACAAACACAGTAATAAACAATACTGGGTAATACAGACAAAGAGGTGAGAAGGCCCTGCTTGCAAGCTTAAATCTATCTCATCTATCTATCTCATCTATCTATCTATCTATCTATCTATCTATCTATCTATCTATCTATCTATCTATCTATCTATCTGTCTGTCTCTCATATCTATCTATCTATCTATCTATCTATCTATATCCTATCTATCTATCTCATATCTATCTATCTATCTATCTATCTCCTATCTATCTATCTATCTATCTATCTAGCTATCTATCTATCTATCCATCTGTCTGTCTCTCATATCTATCTATCTATCTATCTATCTATCTCCTATCTATCTATCTATCTATCTATCTATCTATCTATCTATCTATCTATCTTTCTATCTATCTATCTATGACAAGTCACTTTATCTGTTTATTAAGTAAAATTCATAGTAACCCCTCTGGGCAGGTATTTCTGAACCTTTTGGGTATAATGTTTCATAATAATGCCCCTGGTCCCATGTACAATACCCCCCCACATTTAATCTATCTGTCTGTAATATTCAGCCTTGTATGGTTATCAGTGCAGACACACGCCTGCTTCATGTACGGCTGTGTACTTCTATACAACACCAAACAGTGATGTTCCATCGAGTAGTTATACATTACATATATTGTGAAATAAAGCAGCTTTTTAGCATAAACACTCATTTCACATAATTTCCCTAGGTGACTATAGTCTTCTTGCCAATTTCCGACTTTAATAAAGAAAACCTAATTAGTGAGGAACTGTTGATTGGTTTGCTCGTGTAATTAACACAGGTGATGCTAATGACTTGCAACGAAACCCAGTGGTTTATGGGAGAAATAAACAGTGGAAAATGGCAGTGTTTTCACACGTCTGAAAGACATTGCACACTTCATAGCATGATCCCGTGGAGGATGACAGATCCTATCCCGGGAGGAGAAGAAAAGGTTCATTAGTGGGTTAATTATGACTTGGAACATTTCAGAGCCCTGTAGAAGTGAATGACAGTGTTTATATTTTCAAGGATGAAAGTATTGTTGGTGTATTTAAAGGGCATGTTTGTATTACTTACACAATGCATTTTTATTTAACAACGTATTATGTGAAAGTCTTTATGTTTTCGCTATCCCCATCTTTGAGAGTAATGACATCAAAATATATAAACCCGGATAATTGTCTTTCTTCTGGTTGTATTGCTGTTTGGTAGTTTATGAGAAGCTTTCTCACGGTGGCTAACCAAATTCAACATTAAGGTCTGCAAGAATATCTCCTGGCCAGAGTTCTGGAAGCCAAAATGTATCTTCATACGTTAGAGAAACCAGTGGTCAAGGTGGGGCTGTATATGTTGGTATGCTATACCGCCACTTCTCTTACTGTCTTCATTCATCATCATAATCATCATCATTTATTTATATAGCACCACTGATTCTGTAGCGCTGTACAGGGAACTCATTCACATCAGTCCCTGCCCCATTGGGGCTTACAGTCTAAATTCCCTAACATACACAGAGAGAGAAAGAGGGAGAGACTAGGGTCAATTTTGATAGCAGTCAATTAACCTACTAGTTTTTTTGGGAGTGTGGAAGGAAACCAGAGCACCCAGAGGAAACCAACGCAAACACGGTGAGAACATCCAAACTCCACACAGATAAGGCCATGACTGCTTCATTGTAAAAACTATGAAATTCCATTCACTTACATTTCCATTACATTATATATACCGCCACTAAATTTCCAAATGTCCACTTCAACCATTGAGAGTAACCATATTAAGTTTTTGGAGAGGGAAAGAATTTGAAAACCATAAGACGCATACTAATCCATAATTAGGACCATTTGCTTATCACAGTGCATTTTTCATGCCATACCAAGCTTCATTGCAGCAGCAGAACACAATATATTGACAAATTAAGAAATTTCGGAGCTTGAGAAAGCTGTAATTGCGCCCTAGACCACTGAACTGTCAGAGATTAATTCGCAGCTCTTTATATCCCAGCTGTCTGGCAGGGGTTATCAATATCTGTCTAGGAGATCTGGAGCTAGAAAAATGCAGGTTGAGAGTCCTCATGGATTCATTTCCAGATTGTCCAGTTTGGAGGAAAGATTGCTAAGGACTTTGCTCCGCCCCAACTCCTCCACTTGCCACGCCCCCTGACGGACTGCTGTGGATAGTGATTGTCCAGAGACAAGTATGTTGGAAAGAGTGTAAATATTTCATATTTCCCTTCATACATGACCCCCTAGATCTTGTGGATGGCATTAATACTCAACCCAATAGCAAAGAAAAGACATGATTTTGTTTTGTATCTTTGATATTCTTGGGGACAGATATAAAGAAAGATTGAGCTCATCCAGCACCATAACCAAAGGTTCTTGGGCAACTAGTGCAAAATCTGAGGAGGGTTCACCGTACACAAGCACAACATGTTGGTAGATATTGGCGCAATTATAGTTTTGAGTAACTGGAGCATCCCATAACAAAAAAATAAGACCTTGGGTGTATTTTACTTAATGGAAGTGTACCCTAAATACATAGGCAGCCATTGCGTCAGCCGAACCAATATTTATTCAAATACAATATCCAACTTATTACATTATGGGCTAGTGATATCACTGGGACATAAAACATGATTTATAGACGACATTAGTCCATGCCACAATATGGCTGCTCCCACTGTTGAACATTTGAAATGCCGCCTTTCTTGCTGAAGAACTCTTGCTCAAATTCACCGTACAGTAATTCTTAAAAAAATAAATATTATTTAAAAAAATTATTTTAATTGGACAATCTGTTTAAGCCGTACACAGGACTCGTTGCTTTATCTTTGTTACGACAGCTACTGGACAAGAACGTCAGTGGTGAAGCAAGCGTAGATATCGTCCAGACATGTCCTTCCTCTTCTCCTTTGAAAGTGGCCCTCTAGTAACATTATTATGGGTTTGGGTAACCACAGCACTTCAATCTATTGAGAGTAATATCTAAGAGCTATTGTCAGTGTGCAGGATAGGCGTGACAGACACGGCAATGCATCACCCCTGCACCCTTCTCCCTCTGACACTTTAACGTTATCTCGTTTTACCGCGTCAGCTGAGTGCTGCCGCTGCTGGCAAATTAAACTGTGAACTCACAAAGTGGGCAGCAATAAATACAGATTATGGGATCTCAGCGTGCACTGGGCTAGTCACAGGCCTTGTGAGAGCAGAGTGACAAAGAGAGGATGTAAACAGCGTAGGATGAGCGCTTCATCCGGCTCCAAGAACCTTTATATCATCTTACAAATGCAAAATCAATGAAATCATGACAGTGAAATGAATATTTGTGATTCTTATTTGGTTATACGCTACTTGCCTAAATCAATGGAACCTTGAGGAAAGAAATAACTGATTATAGCAAAGGGTTGTTATTTATGTGTAGTTTGAAATATCAGATGTATTGATGTGTTAGAGCCTTGCTGCACACTAGCTACATCTTGGGCACATTGCTTAACATTGAAAGTTCACCTTCATTAGCTTTAAACTGAAGGTTCTGTGTCTTCGGGGACATTGACTTAAGTTTCTCCATCTTCCCCCTTATGCCTCGTAAATATTTGAGGTTATACAGAACTAAGGGGCCTGTTTAAGAATTACTGTCTTTTTGCCCTGTTACGTACCGCCATGACTTTTCAGGACAATTTACTTCTGGAGTCATGTCGGGACAGCTTGTCCGATAGCAGGTTGTCCAGTGGTGACTTTTCCTAATGAAGACTCCGAGTTCTCCATGGTTTAGGGCTTTATAAACAGGCCTATTATTGCTTCCACAAACACCATAATCTTGCCTCACAAAATCATACACTGTTATGGTAAGATTGGGGCAAGCAGGTACAGCACCATAGTAGGTAGGTGTGTGACAGAAGACCGAAAAACAGCTTTATTGTTCTATTGCATGCACTGAACCATCTGGTCACAGATGACCCCCGGTGTATTTGAATGTGGAACACTACAGTGCAGGTGGAGGGACAACCAATTATTGCACAGCACAACCGCTGACCAGAGGTCTCGGGGGGTTGGTCAAATTAATCGCCGGGAGGGCGAGGTGAGAACCCCATCTTTGCTGCTGCTAGGATTGTGCCGCCTGACACAAAGTTCTCACTTTGACTCATGAGAAGAATGACCTTGTCAGTGCCCCTTATAGGTGGGTGGTACTGCCATGTCACTCATGGCATCTATCTTGGCTTGGCAATATGATGTTCATTGAGGTAGTTTTGGTAGCCGTGGCATCACTTGGCTTCATCCTTGGCATGGTCAGCCATGGACAGTGGACGAGATGAGACAGTTAGGGCTAGATTTACTAAACTGCAGGTTTGAAAAAGTGGAGATGTTGCCTATAGCAACCAATCAGATTCTAGTTATGATTCATTTAGTACATTCTACAAAATGACAGCTAGAATCTGATTGGTTGCTATAGGCAACATCTCCCCTTTTTCAAACCCGCAGTTTAGTAAATATACCCCTTAATCTACATCACATTAATGCTTCAGTGGTGGAAAATCATAACAGCTTTATCATTAGTTCATTTCATGCTGCAATGTAGACGTAAAGAAAATACTTTATAACTTTCCTCGCCTTTAATTTCACTGTCCTGATAAGGACAGAGAGACTTTTAGGGCTAGATTTACTAAGCTGCGGGTTTGAAAAAAAGTGGGGATGTTGCCTATAACAACCAATGAGATTCTAGCTTTCATTTATTTAGTAGCTTGTGCAAAATGACAGCTAGAATCTGATTGCTTGCTATAGGCAACATCCCCACTTTTTCAAACCCGCAGCTTAGTAAATCTAGCCCTTAGAGTCTCCTTTCTCAAGAAGGGAGAAGGGTGCGGAAGTGGCTCAAAGCTCTTTGGGGACCCAGGGACTCGTCTGCCCAGCTCTGTAATGATCGGAGTTGAGTTATGATGCTGTTAGAGGCCGTGGTGTCTGCAAACTGCCTCCTTAGAGCATCTGCCTTATCACTCACAAATCTGTGAATACTCTGTCACCAAAGGAGAAAGCAGAGGAGAAGTAACCAGGCTCATTTCAGACCTTCTCCTCGTCTGTAAACCCCGGCTTTCCAGAGCCATTAGAACGGAGATTATCATATTTAAAACCTGTGATGACACCATGGTACCCATCGCTATGATTAATATGCTCATTAAAAGACGCCGATGGGCTAGTCTAATTAGAACATGGATCTTCCTAAAGGACGTTGCAGGGTCGGGAATATGAAGAATTTCTCATAACATAAAGTAAGGATTAATTATGCTACTAAATACTACCTTGTGAGATTTACATATGGGTCTGATCAGAAACACGAGGTTACAGCCAAAGTGCAAGTGCTTAACTGCTTTATTAAGAAAAGGAACAGATCCATTTGCAGTACTGTGGACTTTGCTACAGCAAAGCAAAATAGTTTCCTGCCCTTTATATTCATTTAGTGCTTGATGGCTCATAGCCCAGTGTAAGGTTTAGCTGGCCCCGGGCTCATTGTGGTTATAATATTTTGCAGTCAGTTACTGCTCGATGGCTTACAGTCCGCGTCAGACTGGAGTGTGAAGGCCCCAACAGGACAAGCACTGATAGTATATGCTGCTGGATGGGGTGTGGCCAGTCAACTGAGGGGCGTGGCCAGGCCACAGAGGAGGCGTGGTCAGCATGCTGAGGGCGTTGCTAGCGCTTAACTAGTCCACCCTCCCTCCCTGCATTATACCCATGAACACAAGTCTTTGGTTAGCCTTATCACAGTGAAGGAGTAGGACATGAGACGTTGTGATGTAGGGTAGAGGGTATGACCCTCTTGTAGGGGGGCCAATGGGGGTTTTGTAGTGTTGCTAGTGGTGTGTAAGGTTTGTCTCTAGGCTCACATCAGGTTATGTTATTTTACAGTAAAGAGCACTTAGTCAATATTGAAATACATTATACAAGACCAACCACTAAATCCACTTATAAGGACTCAAAATATTGCAAAAGAATTATTGTAGCACACAAATGTTATATTCTTAATACACAATAGTCCCCTATACAGACCACTGGAGGACGAAAACTACCACATCCCCTGGGCAGAACACAAGGAGTGGACCGCAAAGTCATTTTATCATACGTGATTAGTGAAAGGCTCATCATTTTGTAATGTGCACACTTAGGTATACATTTTCATTACAACGCACAGCTAGCTTCTCACTCCAAGTGGCTTAATAAACACATCAAGCTTCATAAGCCAGATATTATGCAAAATTCAGCAAGAACATCTCAGCAAGTTCATTGTTATGTAAGCCCCTCTCTCCAAGCTTACGTCATCTCTTGTTAAGGTCACACTTGGTCCAATGGCAGGATAATGGTTTTGAGATGTCTAAAAAAAAAATTAGCTGTTTTATTCATTTTTTATGTGGGGAGTTTTTTTTTTTTTAGTTCTAAAAGAATGTCCTATGTTCTAATTTTCTTGTGTCCTTCGTTTTACTAGGGCCCTTTCCTGCTTGGGGCCCCACCGCTGGATATCTTGTCAATTATAATGGCTAGGACATGGGTCACAATGATTGATTCAAATTGTTCACATCTTAACTACAAATAAAGGTTGTAACAAGACCTTAATTATATATGGACAGTAAATTATAGACAGATGATGTGACATTTTCTATACCAGCAACCAAGGCCGTAACTTCAAATTTCAGCGCCTGGGGCGAGAAAGAAATATGACGCCCTCCTAGCCCATAATTCTAACCAAATAAACCAAAAATATTCATAAACTGCGCCCCCCTTCAGTGTTGCTCCCTGGGCGGTCACCCCTATCGTACAGCCCTAGTTACAGCACTGCCAGCAGCTGTATACAGTAGCCAGGCATTATAAGATACTTAGCAGACAACCAGGGATGATTCAAGAAAGAATAAAGGATTTCACAGGTTATGTCAACAGAGTATGTTGGGAGATGCATATGCTGTAATGTCCACTAGCTGCACACACAATATCCCAGGTAGGACTGAAATATTGAATAATTAGTGTTCTATATACGGGAAACTGCAGGAATGATTGAATTAAAGGGAGGTCCCCATTCATGGCAATTACCTACGCTCCAATCGGGTAAATTTTTTGCACAAGTCTGAATGCAGAAGATCTCTTTCATGCATCTGATAAACGATCTCTCCTGACATGTGCTGTAATCCATTCCAACTATCTGACATCCCGGTGAATAATAGTACAAACTAGCGTCTTATCGTTAGATGAGGTGAAAGAGATGTGTTTCTATCCAAAATGTAACAAGCTGACATCGGATTCACTATGGCTGAGAATTGATGTCCTTATTTTGTTGCGTTGTGTATAATGGGCTGAATCATATTCCTTTCAGCGCCAGTTAGTGCTGTTTATTTATAAGCCTGTTTGACTGCACATAGCAAGCGCTGTACTACCTGCTGAACAGCAGCAGATGAGATACACTGGTAGTGTAAGTGATCATCATCATCATTTATTTTTATAGCGCCACCAATTCCGCAGCGCTGTACAGAGAACTCATTCACATCAGTCACATTATGTATCACATCAGTGATACATAATAACACAGTACGTATCTAATCATTGAGAAGTTGGTGCCCCAAGAAGACTTAATATCAACCAACTGATAATAAAGTTTGCAAAATTATTATTCTTAATTTTTCTTTTGCCTTGTGGAAGACATAGACTAAGGTTGTGTGCTGGAGATTTTAACCAACATGTTTCAAGTGAGTTTAAAAAGACATTGGCTTTCCCATCAGTATCTCTCTTCTATACACTACAATAGAACTTGGCAGACAGCCACACCAATTGTTTTTGCTTATTATTATTATTGCAACAATGTTACCGATCGTTGTAAAACAGTTAACCCTTAAGGCATATTCAGATATTTAACTCAGCTGAAAAACTACAGGTTTTTCAGCCGATTATCGAGCCAACCACACGATAAACCAAGCGCCTGATATCACATTATTCTGTACGCTGCAATGATGAACGATTACCGCTCCAAAGCACATTGCATCGTTTCATTTGACTTTTAAACTCCCGCTCATCAGTCCCTGACCCATTGGGGCTTAGATTCCAAATTCCCTAACACACACACACAGACTAGGGTCAATTTGTTAGCAGCCAATTAACCTACCAGTATGTTTTTGGAGTGTGGGAGGAAACCAGAGCACACGGAGGAAACCCACGCAAATACAGGGAGAACATACAAACTCCACACAGATAAGGCTATGGTCAGGAATTGAACTCATGACCCCAGTGCTGTGAGGCAGAAGTGCTAACCACTGAGCCACCTTGCTGCCCGCAAAAACATATGTGTAAAAACAAAATAGAGACTTGAGCCATGAGCCATAGCAGGGACAGTGATCCTATGGAGTTCTTCAATGTTGGTAGCCCTGCACCCCAGAGAAAGACGTGCGTTTAAGGGCCCTGTATTGAGTTGACAGTTCTAGAGCATAAAAGGAAGATGTGTATATATAGCTGCTTTTTCTTTTTATGCATTTCAGCAACGCTAGAGAGTCTCTACGTTATTTAAGCCTGTTATGTTGTTTAATCAACTATGTGCCTTCATGTGAGCATGGACCTTGTCCCATCTTGTAGCCCTTTATTAAATCATTATTAGCATTTATAGTTGCAAATTTCAAGTAAAATAATAATATTATAATACCACAGGGCAGCACAGTGGCCTAGTGGTTAGCACTTCTGCCTCACAGTGCTGGGGTCATGAGTTCAATTCCCGACCATGGCCTTATCTGTGTGGAGTTTGTATGTTCTCCCCGTGTTTGCGTGGGTTTCCTCCAGGTGCTCCGGTTTCCTCCCACAATCCAAAAAAACATACTGGTAGGTTAATTGGCTGCTATCAAAATTGACCCTAGTCTCTCTCTGTCTCTGTGTGTGTGTGTGTTAGGGGATTTAGACTGTAAGCTCCAATGGGGCAGGGACTGATGTGAGTAAGTTCTCTGTACAGCGCTGCTGAATCAGTGGCGCTATATAAATAAATGGTGATGATGATGATGAATACCACTGGTTATAGTTGCTCTTTCAATGCTGCTTGCAAGAGCATGTGCATTATATGTAGCACAAGATCCTCGTTCACAGACCCTGGAGCCACTTATGAACCTTGGACAGGTCATTTTATCATCTACTATTTTGGACCTCAGAAATTAATCTGCACACTTATCAAGGAATGTACTAAACTGATTTATTTCAGACATAACATCTGCTTTAGACCCGCTAGTTTACAATCTGTTTGTTGCCTCCTGGGACATATAGGGCCTGATTCATTAAGGCACACAAAACAAACGTCAATTGTGTTGTTTTGTAAAAAGGCAAGTCAGTCGGGCGTGCGCATGTTCGTATTCAACTAGGAGCAGACCCGAAGGAACGTCTCTTGTTTAACACGGGTCTAGGTGCGCTCTGCTCTATCAGACAGTACACGACAGAATACGCCCAATACATAGGTGGAATATAAGTCCCAAAAGAATGCAAAGAAAAAAATGATTGTTCATCTGATAATAATATAGTCATTAATGACAAAATTGTTAGCAAAAAAAGTTTTTATTTTCATTTGTTTCTTCACTCCAAAACTTGTACATTAAATGCATTTTTACAGTTGCTGCTGATGGCAAAAACATGCTGGCATACTCAGCCGTCATCACTGGTAATCGGCATTTACAATCGACCTGTAGCTGGTGCAAAGCCTGAATCGGACGCTACTGCGTGCGCTCAAGTTTGGATCGCCCTTACTGTACATTGACTACGCCCATACGCCCAGTCCCCTCCTCATGCCGCCTCTGAAAACATAGATTGTAGTAAGGAACCTTTGCGTTCGAGAATGAATTATATACGAGTTTGTATGTTCTCCCAGTGTTTGCGTGGGTTTCCTCCGGGTGCTCCGGTTTCCTCCCACACTCCCCAAAAAAAAACCATACTGTTAGGTTAATTAGCTGCTAACAAATTGACCCTAGTCTGTGTGTGTTAGGCAATTTAGACTGTAAGGGACTGATGTGAGTGAGTTCTCTGTACAGCGCTGCGGAATTAGTGGCGCTATATAAATAAGCGGTGATGATGATGATGATGATGATGATACGTTGCTGCGTTCACTGGAACATGGTCCAGTCCTGGACACGCGCTGAACGATTTTACGAGAAATTTGTCATGTATCAGCACTTATGTTCCTTCACGAATCAGACCCATACTCTGTATTAAATAGTAATTATTATATGCATGCATTACAATATACCTGTGGCAAATAGATTTTCATCTAGATTTTTTTGCACGTGTCACTTTTGACCTTGGGCCAACAAGCTGTGCAAAATCACGACGACCGTGGCTAGCGGTAAAATATTTATATTAATGCCAACGTGGCGTATCTGCCTGCATTGTCACACTTGTGTTCCAGTGTTGGTTTGTGTGAATGCCTATTGTGTTTTTTTTGTATATTGATGGGCCGAGCGGCTGACAGCGTTGTTTATCTCGGATCTGCGTCCCCGCCCCACAAGCTGCTACTGACTTTATCAAATTACTTCTACCAAGTCCCAGGGCACCGTCAACATTACTTCAAATCTGTCACAACTGGCATTCTGCGGGCCTGCTTGAAAGGATGGTTAACAGGTCTGATCGTTGGCACAGATGTGTGACATAAACAAACAAATCTCTTCTCCAGGCTTTGTTCATTCTTCTTTTGCTGGTGGAGAGATGTGAGAGGAGGAGAAGGGGCTGTTGGGGGAAATTAGCAAGATATCGATACCTGCTAACACCCCGCCTGTCCTGTAATCAGCCGCGCTTTACTTACTTATACAAACAAAGGGGTCACATAAAAGGGCAATCCTGGACAACTGAGACCAAGACAAGGATGAATGAAGAGTGGCAATAAATAGTAAACAACCTGGAATGTTTAGTTCATAAATAATAATGTTGCAGGTCATTCATTGTGAGTTATTTAGAGAAATTGTATTATTACTGTTTATACAGAGAGAATATTTAATTATTCACAATGGTTCCTGCCCCAGTGAAGCTTACAATGTATATTCCCTAAAGCATGGAGACATATTAGGGTCCTTTTCATCAGAAGTCAGATAACCTACCACTACCAGCATTCTTTACTGGTCTCCCTGAATGTCTGAGAGGTTCCCGAAGATTCCCACCCTCCTGCATCATCATCATCATTTATTTATATAGCGCCACTAATTCCGCAGCGCTGTACAGAGAACTCACTCACATTAGTCCCTGCTCCATTGGAGCTTACAATCTAAATTCCCTAACACACACACACACACACACACACACACAGACAGGCACACAGACTAGGGTCAATTTTGTTAGCAGCCAATTAACCTACCAGTATGTTTTTGGAGTGTGGGAGGAAACCGGAGCACCCGGAGGAAACCCACGCAAACACGGGGAGAACATACAAACTCCTCACAGATAAGGCCATGGTCGGGAATCTAACTCATGACCCCAGTGCTGTAAGGCAGAAGTGCTAACCACTGAGCCACCGTGCTGCATCCCGCTTCTATTTTTTGAGAAGTTGGCTGATTGTAGACTTAAGGACACGATTCGCTGCAAAACATATCATCAATGTCCCTAAGTGCGATTATAAATGTAGTTGTATATCTGGTTGTAGACCAGTGTGTATATGTTAAGGCTGGGTGCTCACTACAGGGTTTTCAGAAGATTATCGGGCCAATCACACGATAAAAGACCATTCGGCCCAATATCACATTAGTGTATACGCTCCAATAAAAAGCGATTATCGTTCCAAAGCATCGTATCAGTTCATTTGATTTTTCAAACCGAACTAAAAATCTCCTTAAACGATGGAACGATGTCGTTCCAATCCTGCAGTGTGTACGCACTCAGGACCGGACGCGTCCATAGATCTCTATGGAGCGTGCAGAGTCACCATCTTTTCAGACAGATGAAGAGCACAGATTTGACAGTAAAACGTGTATAGTGTGTACACATGGATCAGCATGCTGATCGGGAGGTTATTTTTCAGTTCTTGGTAAAATCGTTAATGATATTGTACCAGGAGAAATTTTCTGTAGTGTGAACCCAGCCTAAGGTCTGTGTGAAGAAATGGAGACTGGGAATAGGTAGATCAGTTTGAGTAATCCTTGATTTGCTGTCTTGGAAAGTGTTTGATATCTAGAACATGATCTGTCTGCAAATACCATATAACAGTCTCAGTTGTTGCTGAGTATCTTATCTCCTGTGGATGCACTTTCCATTGTGTGAAGGGGATTATACCAAACACTTTCCTTGCTTCAGATTAAGCGCCTGTAATCTCGCTGCGTAAAACCCAACCACCTAGACTTAGCCGGCTGCTGCGGCTGCTGAGCATCTCGGCCGACCCAGAGAAAATTATGTGTAATCAGGTGGAAAATTCTGCTATTTGCATCTGTGCAGACAGAGAAGTCAACTTTCACTTCCCTTATAGGAGACCACACTCTCGTTAACCCCTTCACTGCCGTAGCATGTCACAGGAACCCACTGGCAGCTTACCAGTTAAACACGCCTTTACACGTTCTGTGAGCATTTAACCCATACAATGCCGGCGGAGGCTTTATACAGCACTGAAGTAGTGCGTTGTATCCGGGTCAGGCCTTACAAATAAACTATGACAACGATTTACCTCAGATCGCTCTGTTTTGCCCGTCTTTGCCCAAGGTTGCCCGATAGTGAGCGGAAGCAGCCATTTTGTGGGTTGAGCCAATATGACGATGTAGCTTATCCGTTCACTAAGACATGGTGACATTACTGAGGCATGTTAGGGATTACAAATAAATATCGCACAAAATGGCCGCCTCCACTGTGTGTAGGCGACAGCTAAACTTACAGGAAACATTGGGGGAATACCAGGCACTTTCCCACTTAAACAGGGAAGACATAACCCAGCTGTATTTCTTGAGCAGGTTGACAGGGGCTTGCCATAAGCTCTATTATTAACCCATGCAAATTGAAGGCAGACACCCTGAGCAGAGGTTGTGGTAGCGGAAGGCTTGTAGCAGTGAGAGGAAGGGTCTGTGATGGATGTCTGACTACACGCTTCAGAGGATTTCTGTTTACTGGTGCAGGGACAGATGGATTGGCCAAAGGGATCCCCATATGTGCCACTTATCAATGTAAAATTCTTGTTTAACAGCTCATACATGGCTGCACAAGCCAACAGACAGCCTTTCAGGTGTCTTCCTGCGCTAAGCACAGTTCCTCTGCAGGCAAATGACCCTTAAAATAAATTAAGTTGAAGTGTACACACAAAGCTGATGGATTGTTTTGGTTTTAGCAGAACAATTTGCAGATCAAATGCAGCCAGCCATCGGTGACAGGGACATTTATATAAACTGGCTATTTTATTAGAGTGGACATATCACCAACATATGTTGGAAACAGAACCAATATTCAACCTATCGATTTATTAGGCACATATGACATCACAGTTTCACTGTGAATTGATAGGCTGAAAAGCAACATGGCGGTATTACAAGTATGTAAGTTCACTTTTAAGTATTGTGTGTTAAATAGACAGAATCCTGCCTAGACCAAAACAGAATCATCATCTACACCTTACAACATCACCTCATGGACTGGCGACCGTCTAATTATAGCGCTGGTTGAGCAGAGTAAAGATGAGGTAATTCCACAATTATTGGTAATTGCAAAAATCTTGTATTTAGGAAGTGAGTAACATTTTCATAAATGTTATGACCTTTGAAGGAGAACTCCAGCTGTCCAGTCAAAACTATCGATAAATTCAAAGTTCTCCATGACAGTGACCCCTGGATAAATGACCAGTCGAGTTGGGGTTAAACTCCCCAGGAACTGGGGATCCAAGACATTTAATCCCATGGTTCTGTGAGTTTGGGGGAGGGTGGTTGATATCTAGAAGTAAGCCCGTAGCTGTGGAGAATATCCATAGTTACCTCTCATGAGGCAATCCATGTGCCAGCCTCTAGACATGTTATATTTATATTCTCTGCGAATAATGCAATATGGGATTTAATTCATGCAATAACTGACACTTCATCAGCTGTAAGAGAAAACAAGAACGAGCATACTCCATATAAAGCTGTGACCTGATAGACAGATATGGACGCGTGTTTTCTATCCATGAAATGGATCCTTTCACCAAATGAGATTCCAGGAAGTAATTCGCTGTCACAGCTCTCTCTGGCAATACAGCCCCGGCGTATGAAAGGCATTATTGGCTCCAGCAAATAATTACTGCTTCTGACTCCCTGATCCTTCTCTACGCTCCTTGACCTCTAGCTAACACTAGTACAGGAGCTAAAATGTAAGGAAGAGCCTCCCCTGCTGGAGGCTACCATCAAAGATGGGCCCAACACACAACAATTATCTATACCAATCCCAGGGCTCAGTGCGAGCTGAGCTGTGATACAACATGTAAAGCTGGATACACACTACAGAATTTTCCACCAACTTTTTATGCCGAGTGATTTTACATGCGATCGATGTTCCGATCGCTCGGTCCATGGATTGCATACACACTAGCCTTGTTTAGGACGATAAAGTGAAGAGCGGACTTCCCTTTAGCGACTTTTTACAGCCATGTTGTCGTGAGCAATGATTGCAATTTCGTACACATCGGTCGGAAGTTTATACACACTACAAAACGGAAACGAGATTGGAACGAAAATATTAAACGGTACGACCAACCAAATGAGACCACAATCGTCCATTTGGGCAGACTTTCGACCATCGTGTCACTACACACACTGACCCGACTTTTGAACGAGCGGTCGTATGTCGGCTGATTTAGCCGTTTATTGGATGAAAACTGTGTAGTGTGTACCTAGCTTAAGGAAGGCTATACCATATAATGTTCCTATCTGAGACAATTAGGAGCCTCCGCCCAGTTTCTGGGAAGGGTATGGAGCCAATTAGGTGATAGTGCAGCTTTAAAAATCGGTATCTTTCTTTGGAGGCATGCTGGTAATTGTAGTCCCACAGCAGTTTGAGAGCCACATGTGTCTGTGTTATACTGCTAGAAGGTACACCATAGACTTTAATGAAACAGTGCCCCCAGTGGCCACATTTTCATTGCAAAGGTTACTCTATTTCTGAAGATCCCCATTCTATTTATTGTATAATGTGAGGGAGTATGCTATAAAAATAAATGTTCTAAATCATCATATTTTATCTAGAAAGCGCCACAGAATCCGCAGCACTATACAATCAGCAAAATATAAACAAAACAGTATAGGCATAAGTAAGGAGCAAAGGAAACAATAGAATCAGTAAAAAATCAATACAAGAAGAGACAACAGAGAGAGCAACTACATTAGAAGACACAACTAGGACAAAGGAAACCATACAGAGAGGACGAGGAGGTAGAAAGGGTCAAGACTGTGAGAGGTAACATTCAAGGGGGTGCAAGGAACCAAGCAATATGAGTGTTAAATGAGCATGGCAATACAAGAATGTATGTTGAAATCAAATAATGAATTAGAATAAAATCTATTTGATAAATGATGACATCCAGGAGGGTGGGATACTGTTTTATTATAAGAACTATGGCCTAGTGCAGTGTTGGCTAACCTGTGACACTCCAAGATTTGTGAAACTACAAGTCCCAGCATATCCTTGCAGCAATAAGCTGCAATCTATTGGCAAAGCATGCTGGGATCTGTAGTTTCACAACACCTGGAGTGTCACAGGTTAGCCAACACTGGCCTAGTGCACTCGGCCACACCCTGAACCACCCGAACCACACCCATTTTGATATAGCCACACCCACAGCATGATCCATGCTCTGTTATCCAATTCCTTTGATGAATGATTGTTTCTTTCAGTGTGCAAAACTTGATTAGTATTTGTTTTATGCCAGAATAAAATTGCAAAAGGTGTAAACAAAATAAAATTGACTGATATCATTCACTAAAACGATATGAATTTGGAGCCAGCGCTAGCAGCACACACAAATCACGCAGGTCGGGCACTGCGGGCCTAGGATTAATAACACTGGGTATATAATGATGACTCATAGAAAATCCTCGATGTTTCCGCTGTCTGCAGGTACAGAAACTCCACACTGAGGTTGTTGCTATGCCAGTCGTGTTTGTTTGTATTCAGATGGATTATTCATTCATTTAACCCATAAGCAGGTTACAGAGACACGGAATCCATCGACAGTACTTTGCTAACCTCATATCTCCTCCCAGTCCACATTCTAAGGGGACCCCCTTTTAGGAACCCAGTTTACAGGACTTTGATGTTTGCATCCATGCATCATCCTACTTTCCAATGTGAATGGACTCTAGATTCGCCATAGGGATCAATGATCCCTATTTCTGTGTACATGTTGATGTAGTTAGCGAAGCAGAACCCATTGGGACTAGGCTGCTGATGTCCATAGTTTTAAAGAGATCAGTTTCTGGTTACTAAATCCCCTCTTGCATTCTGTTTTTCTAGCATCTGTATCATTGTTATGCACTAGCGCAAACAGAAAAAAGACGGGTACACAATTCAATTTAATTGCTTTTAGAATGTCCCAAGAAAAGGAAAATAATATTATTATTTTTTTTTACTCGTAAAACTTCAGAATGTTCGGTAATAAGTCACTAAGAATGCACATCCCTTTGTAATATTTACTGTTTAAATAATTAATTTGTAGAGGGATAAAAAAAAATCCTCTCCGGGCTACGGTATCTGCAATTAATTATTCATTAATAGCTTGCTAATTGCACCAGGCTGCTGAATCCAGAAATTCAAGGGTGGATTTGGAAAAATCACAACTTCTTCAAAGCCAATTGTAGTTGTCTTTTTGTAAAAACAGCATTGTTTAGCTCATTTAGTCCACTTGTCATTAGCAGCTGCAATGTATGGTCTGACAATGGCTTTTTTTCCAAAATAACCCTAAAAGTTTATATATAGGCATATATTGTTATGTTGGAAATCTAGCACCTTCTAGGTCTGCACTCTTCTTATACTTAAGGTAATGTCACACTGGCGATGAAAACATTGTCTTTTAAACGCTACGCTTAATAAGTAAAGCATTGATATATAAAAATGAATGGAGATT